>NW_026615920.1:15000-34234 GCF_000801105.2 Raphanus sativus
AGCATGCAAAAAATCAGATTCAAATTCGAAGTATTTTTTTTTTTTACATCAAAAATACTCCCGGAACAGAATCAATGTCTACTGGTGAAAGACTGAAAAAAAGCTTAAGTGTTATATAGGGGTAGGCACTCTTCTGAGGCTACCCAGGGGGTGGGATGTCCGAGTGGGTATGTGAATGTCCGAGTGCTTGGTGCAGCACGGACTGATGCGGTACGATGGCCGGACTGTCTGGATGACTTTTCCGGCAACTTTTCCGGCAACTTTTCCGGTGGACGATTTTGCCCCTGATATGAAATTTCGCGCTTTGACGGACTTGCCTTGGTTTCATCCGTCTTCCATCGGCTCTTCTGATACATCGGAAGAGTGTTTGGATAGATTGATGTGAGTGGGGCAATTGAACGTTCGGTGCATGAGTGGTAATTGGATAGCTAGTGTTTGTAGGCTCCCTGCTCGCGCAGCCAACTACAGACCAACTATCCTTCTCAGTTGGTTCACGAGCATATTTATGCTCGTTGACTTGATCCGGGGCCTGTGTTGCTGTAAGACCCGAACCCGGCCGGCTAGGCCGCGGTCGATGCCTCACGTCGCTCAGTCCATACCCTGACCGAACCACTCAATTTTTCAATCTTTATATATACTTTCGCCTAAGGGCGAAGTCTATCTTAGACCTTAGCTTAAGACTACCTTAGTCATTCACTAGCTTAGATCCTTTCAACTTATGCACAGCGGAATATTCTCTACTTAACCATTGGTCTAAAACCAATCTAACACTGGTCAGATCGAATCACCTTAGCTATAATCAGTAGACACAACTACTACCAGCTCCAAGGTTGATCCTAAACCTAATCCAAGTCATTCAATAATCGAGGTTCCATTCCCCTAACCATTCTATCTAGATCTATGCAACATTGCTAGATCATACCTTTGCCACATCCACGGAGCTTGATAACTCTTTGTCTCAGCTGCCTTAGCTGTCTAGCTAGCTCATTCAGCTAGCTAAACTGAACCACTTCACTTGAGGTTCTGTTGTGGGCACAGGGTCAGGCCTTCCGGAAATATGGAACTGAGGTTTAGTCCAATAGTTCGGATTGGTACGGGATTTGCTTGCTGGACTGAAGTCTCTCTCAAGGCAAATCAGTAGATGGAAATGATGGGGGGATTGAGGACGCCACAAAGCTCTGTGTAAGGATGCTTTGATAAGTCAGGTTGCTCAAGAGCTGCTTCTCACAACACTCAAAAGACTTAGATAATAGTTTTAAGAAAAACTAGAAAAACTGCATGTTCATTCATAAAATTCAAGGGTGGTTTTATTACAAAGACAACTACTGAGCTTATATAGGCTCGACCTTGGGACTCTCTAACAGTCTAAAAATGACTAAAGGAAAGAAATAAAATTGAAATAAAAATCTTGGAAGCAAAGGCTTTGATGGCTCCATGAAACTAGCCTTTAGCTTGATTTGTGGCCTTTGCAAAGAGATGATCTTGTATCTTGATATCTTCTTGAACCTGGATGGTTTAAGGGGATAAGTGAGCTTCCTGGGAATCTTCTTTATGGTCTGGAAGGAGCTGATGTCGTGCCTGATCTGAAGAAAGAGCTGTTGGAGCTTTATTGCAAGATTCTCCAAATAAGGCAGCTTGGTGTAAGTGTGGATCCTCCTGATCCAATGGGGGCTGGTGCATGGAATAGAC
Organism: Raphanus sativus; assembly: GCF_000801105.2. NCBI lineage: Eukaryota > Viridiplantae > Streptophyta > Magnoliopsida > Brassicales > Brassicaceae > Raphanus > Raphanus sativus. The sequence goes on from NW_026615920.1 coordinate 16,690, forward strand.
TTGTAGAACTCTTCTTGGACTCCTATAATGTCTCCTGGACGTCCTGGTTTAGTCCTGATGTCTTCTGGTCGGATTGGAATAGCTTGGAAATGATCAAACCGAAAGATTGTCCAATCTTGCCATAAATATCTCCGGTTTGATTTAAGTGACTCTTCATTGAAGCAGCTAATCTCCTGGGCTCTGGTGTAGCTAAGGACTTCTTCAATACCTCCTGATTGGTTGAAATGATCTCCTGGACGCCAATGTCTGGTTTGAAGCTGATTGAACCGGTTAGCTTCCAATTGAGGCAAGTGTAGAACTGGTTTGACCGGTTTTGGAGAATGGATCATAACTTCATAGTTACGTGGCCATTTCTCCTGGTATTGGGCTTTCTGGAAAGATGAGAGACTCCTCTTGAATCCTATGATTGGATTTGGTTCAGGCCGCTTCTTCATCGGGCTTGAATCTCCTTCAAAAGTCGGGTGCTCGCAGATGGATGGGATGGGGAACCTCCGGTTTGTAAAATTCATAACTTCTTCCTCCTTGAAGCTTTTCTTGTAATTCCAAGCCTCAGTGAATCCTTCATGAGTTGGCCTTCTAGGAAAATTTGATGGATGACAAAAGACCTTCTGGTTGTTGAGATATTCGCCTGGGACTAGACTTCTGTCGCTGGTACCTCCAAAGTGGCCGGTTTGGGCAGGTTGGTTGACCTCCGGTTCAGCTACTGGTTTGATGACCACATCATCCCCTCCCCCTTGTGAAGGTTTTGACCTCAAAACTGGATAACCTGATACACCACAATAGAGCAAGTCAGGTTTCATTCTCTTTTGGGAGTTTAGAACCTTACCTTGATACAATTTTGGTTTGGTAATGGTTTGTGCATCTGGTGGCTCTTCTTTAAAGAAATGGGAAATGATCACGCCTCTGGCCTGGACATTGTCATTTCTTCTCTTCTGGAGATGATGGTTCTCCACACTTTTGGAGTTGATGGTTCTGACCATCTTTGGGACTGATTCTCTAAGCAATAAAAGATTATCCGGTGGGATTTCTATAAAGCTTTCTTCTTTGCAACCTGAAAAATTCTCAACATTCTGGACAAAGACAAAGTGAATTATATCTGATACTGGAGTTTCATAAACAGAATGTGATATGGTCGAATTTACCATAGGTGCATAAGCATGATGAAGAATTAAATTCTTCTTTGGACAGGTTTGGATTGATGGCTGCCTTACTTGCACCTTCTTACCTTGGTTGGTATGATCTTCTATATCTGTTATTCCTGGATCAAAACTTCTTGGCAAAAACAAGTGCATAACATCTAGAAAATCAAATGATAAGGACGTTTTAAAGTTGAAGAAACTTTCCTTACCTATGCTGAATTTGAATGGCAATGTTTCAGCATTTCTTTGATCCAGTTTCTGGTCCATCACAAGGATGGCGCCTGGTGGTTCTTCTCCTTTGAATTCATGCTCCTTAATTCCTGTTACAACACCCTTTGACAAAGAAAAGTGCATTATACAAGAATTTGGAACCAACAAATCAGATTGAATAAAACTATCACTCATTTTAAACAATTCAGTTTTAGTTTCTAGTGATGTTTCTTTCAATATTTGTTTAGTTGGACAAGCTTCAGCAAAGTGTCCTAATTTATGACATCTAAAACATGTCTGATCTTTCAAAAATTTTGAATCAAAAGACTTACCTTGGCTTGATATTTCCACCTCTTTTGGGCCTGAAATCTCCTTGTTCCTTGGATATAATTCTGTGTGAACTTTTGATTCAAACAAGGATGTGGAGTTCGGTTTTCGTTGGACCTCAAGACCTGTCTTAACATTCTTTGACAAAGACAAGTGACTCATACCAGTGGAAGATGATTTATAAACCAATTTATCAAGTATAGGACTTACCATAGCCTTTGCTTGAAGTACTGGTTTTTCTAGCTCTTGTTTGTGTCTGCTCAAGGTGTCTTGGCCGACACTTTTACTCACCTCTCTGGCCCTTAGGATGTCATCTCTCTGGCCTAAGCAATGGACAATGTCGTGCCCCTGGTTTGGCTGAAAGTTGGCTTGTTGAGGCAAGCTTCTTTGACCCTCTTTTTGGACAGCTTCTCTTGCTTTTTGGGTACCATGAGTTGGATACCTCCTTGGGTACTTCTCCTTGATTTGAGATGTTGTAAAATCTGGTGCAAACTCATACCTCATGGCTTTCTTAAGTTCTCCCCACATTTTGATAGTTGGCTCCTTGTAAAACCATCTATCATCTACTTCTTGAACCCACCATTTAAAGGCATCTCCTTGTAGATGATCAATGGCATAAGCTAGCCTTTCTTCTTTCAAGATGTTGTTGTAGTGAAACCACTCATCAAGGTTCCTCTCCCATCTAAGATAACATCTTTTTCCTGAAAAATTAAAGAGTTCAACTTTATCAGCAAAAGAGTTATATTCAAACCGAGAATTAACAACATGATGGTTATGGGTTTTAGAAATTAGAGTTTGATTGATCCTTGAAGGATCTGGTGGCTTGGGCTCGACATAGACAGCCTCTGGTGCATCTCCAAATCTTCTTTCTCCTGGCTGTGGACGTTGGCCTTGTGCCTTTCTTCTTTTCCTCAACTGAGCAATCTGTTCAACCTCTTGCAAAGCTGTCAAATGTTGGTTCTGTTTGGCCATCTGATATTGGTTGGGTGCTTCTCCTACCATGGCTTCCTGAAACCACTTTCAAAGATCAAGTGAAGGTATGGGAAGTTCTGGTTTAATCAAGAAGAAACCAAATGCAATCTATTAAAAATTAAACCGAGAAAAATATGGCAATGTAAACCGAAATAAAATAAAATATGCAAAAATGATTTTTCTTTTGGTTTTCTGGATGCAAGCTCGAAATAAAACAAATATGAAATGATAATAATACTATGACAAAGAAAATTAAATGCAAACTAACAATAATTTTTTTTTTTTAAATGCAAGATTCAAATAAGAAACAAATATGGAATGCAGATTTTTTTTTTGACCTTTTTTTAAAAAAAAATGGAAACAAATAGCTAAATGAATGCAAACAAATTTTTCTTTTGTTTTTATGATTGAAATGAATCAAACTAAACAACTGGTCGTCTCCTACCTCACACTTTTTATGGTTTTCAATTTTATAATGAACAAAGAACACAAAATGCAAAAACTGTTTTTTTTTTTGATTTAAGATGAAAACAAATGCAAGCAAATGAATGATGCAAGGATAGAATGGACCTGATTCAGGAGCTTTGAGCTCTGATACCAAAATGTTGTGGGCACAGGGTCAGGCCTTCCGGAAATATGGAACTGAGGTTTAGTCCAATAGTTCGGATTGGTACGGGATTTGCTTGCTGGACTGAAGTCTCTCTCAAGGCAAATCAGTAGATGGAAATGATGGGGGGATTGAGGACGCCACAAAGCTCTGTGTAAGGATGCTTTGATAAGTCAGGTTGCTCAAGAGCTGCTTCTCACAACACTCAAAAGACTTAGATAATAGTTTTAAGAAAAACTAGAAAAACTGCATGTTCATTCATAAAATTCAAGGGTGGTTTTATTACAAAGACAACTACTGAGCTTATATAGGCTCGACCTTGGGACTCTCTAACAGTCTAAAAATGACTAAAGGAAAGAAATAAAATTGAAATAAAAATCTTGGAAGCAAAGGCTTTGATGGCTCCATGAAACTAGCCTTTAGCTTGATTTGTGGCCTTTGCAAAGAGATGATCTTGTATCTTGATATCTTCTTGAACCTGGATGGTTTAAGGGGATAAGTGAGCTTCCTGGGAATCTTCTTTATGGTCTGGAAGGAGCTGATGTCGTGCCTGATCTGAAGAAAGAGCTGTTGGAGCTTTATTGCAAGATTCTCCAAATAAGGCAGCTTGGTGTAAGTGTGGATCCTCCTGATCCAATGGGGGCTGGTGCATGGAATAGACTTGTAGAACTCTTCTTGGACTCCTATAATGTCTCCTGGACGTCCTGGTTTAGTCCTGATGTCTTCTGGTCGGATTGGAATAGCTTGGAAATGATCAAACCGAAAGATTGTCCAATCTTGCCATAAATATCTCCGGTTTGATTTAAGTGACTCTTCATTGAAGCAGCTAATCTCCTGGGCTCTGGTGTAGCTAAGGACTTCTTCAATACCTCCTGATTGGTTGAAATGATCTCCTGGACGCCAATGTCTGGTTTGAAGCTGATTGAACCGGTTAGCTTCCAATTGAGGCAAGTGTAGAACTGGTTTGACCGGTTTTGGAGAATGGATCATAACTTCATAGTTACGTGGCCATTTCTCCTGGTATTGGGCTTTCTGGAAAGATGAGAGACTCCTCTTGAATCCTATGATTGGATTTGGTTCAGGCCGCTTCTTCATCGGGCTTGAATCTCCTTCAAAAGTCGGGTGCTCGCAGATGGATGGGATGGGGAACCTCCGGTTTGTAAAATTCATAACTTCTTCCTCCTTGAAGCTTTTCTTGTAATTCCAAGCCTCAGTGAATCCTTCATGAGTTGGCCTTCTAGGAAAATTTGATGGATGACAAAAGACCTTCTGGTTGTTGAGATATTCGCCTGGGACTAGACTTCTGTCGCTGGTACCTCCAAAGTGGCCGGTTTGGGCAGGTTGGTTGACCTCCGGTTCAGCTACTGGTTTGATGACCACATCAGGTTCCCAACTCTCTTCCAGCTGATCGAGCTGCGAGGTAGCTTTGCCTAGCTCCCCATCCACTCGTCCAACTCCTCATTATACCTGTATAAACTCTCCCCTTAGGTACTTAGTCATTCAACCAACCATCCCCACAAACCAAGTACCTTTGGGAAGTCTTCAGCTGCAAAACCAACCACAAGCAAACATGCTCCAAAAACTAATTAAAATTCATGATAATTCATGATAATTCATAACTAAGAGAATGGTCAAGTCAGATTTCTCAGAACTGGCCTCGATCATACTGATCTCGCCCATGAACAGCCCATATGGCATAACTGACCACCTCTAAATCAATGAGATAAAACTAATCTTTCACCATGATAATTCATGATAAATACCCATTAAGAGATATTTGAAGTCGGATCCTAACAATTCCTTATGGAACTATCAGATCTCCACTTACCTGCCCAACCAAGGCCATGGAGAGATTTCTCTGAACCGGCCACTCCATGGTTCAGTACCTCCATGTCTGAACATCATAGAATAGGATTAATAATGCCCACCAGTTCCTGAGTCAATCAACCAACCACCCCACATGACTCAGAACTGATGAGTCTTCACACATACCTAACCGGCCATGGAACCATGTCCCAATGAACCTGGTCAGTCTTGCTCTTCTTCATGGCTCTCAGCCAATCCTGTACCAACCCAAGGTTGATACCTATCATACCATATGATTCCATTACCTCATTGCCACGGCCTGAAGCCATTGGTAATGCAAAACCATAGATCAGGTTCACTCATGAACCACCATGAATCACTAGTTGCTGTATAGCATCTAATTACCATCCCATATGGATGAATTAGTTCAACTATGATCCGCCCCTTTCTCCAGGGTCCTGTACCCTACAATACATCACAATATATGGTCTCCAAGGGCGTGCCACACTTGGCCTCATATGCACCTCAAGAGACACCAACATAAACCACAAAGTAATCATATGTACATGTTACCTTAGACTTGATCTTACTAGATCTTGTGCTTCCTGTATCATGTCTGGCCATGCTCCTCCATTGCACGCCTCTATCAAGTCTTATCATATACCTCCAGTATTGATAAGAACCAATCATGGGTCGCACCCATCATCCATTCCATGGAACTTCCATGAAAACAGTTTCTGCACTGCATCCACCTTCAAGGCTGTACATGCCTTTGAAGTGGAGTCCGGCCTTCTCCATTCTCTTCTAACCATTTGCGTGTGTTACCATGATGTAGAGGAAGCCTAGGGTGTGTTCATCCATGATCAAACACCACCCAAGGGTCGTGCATCACTTCCCACTTCAGTTCCCATGAAACTGCCTTTCTACACACCACTGCCTTCAAGGCTGTCTCCACCATTGGAAGTGCATTCCGGCCCTCCATCTTCTCTCCTGGCTATTTGAATGTGTAGTATGGATGTAGAGGAAGCCCATGGCGTGGCAAACATCAATCAAAACACACCAGAGGGTCGTTCACAACTCCCCTCTTGATTGCCATCAAAACTGCCTCTTTGCTGCCTTCATCCCACTCTTGGGGTTGGATGTTGCCATCCGACTTTCTCTCTGTTTTCTCTGGTTTTTCTTTGTGTTTCAGGAAGAAGAATGAAGCCCTGACGTGCCTGCAAAGGCACGGACTTGCCCTTGTATTTATAGAAAAGGAATGGTCACCTTTCCAAAGGTTGCACCCTTTCGGTATCATTTCTGGCCATTGATTTAATCAATGGTCCAGATCACACCTGTTCGCCTATGGCAGTTACCAGACGTCCTTGACATGCCTAACTGCTCCTAGACATGTCACACACAAGCCTTAGCTGGTTGCCCAAGCCCCTGGTTCAACCACAAGTGCCCACCGGCTCACCGGCACACCCGGGTGGTCCACATGGTCCGACCACTGTCCGGACCTGGCCCAACTGCCCAAGACTTGAACACTCAGTCTAGCTGAGTTGAGCTGATCCCCAGCTGACCCAGCTGAGTGAGCTAGTTCATCCAGCTCAGGGAGCTGACACACTCTTCAGTGAGCTACACTGAGCTGCACTACACTTCATCTAGCTGGTCGAGCTTGCTCACTGCATCGCCCAGCTGCCATACACTTTGTACAGCTCCTTTATACTTGTCTCCTTCTTGGTTTAGCTATATCTTAGCTTCCTGATGCCCTTAACCTTACTTCCAGGCCATGATACCCTTGTGTTTAGGTCACATGACCTGACTGGTGCGTCTCCTTGCACCATGGTCGATCCTAAGGATCATATCCATGATCAGGGACATGACAAGTCTCCCCCACTTAGAATGGATTCGTCCTCGAATCCAGTGGTGCTTACATCCCATAACAAGACAAAGGTTCCAACTGAACTCTTTGCATCATCATCCTTGTTCATTTTCACTGATCACCTTTTTGATCAATGTATGAACAAGTCTCCCCCACTTGGACGGAACTCACTTGATTCCGAACCAAGTGGTCTTCTCTTTTTACATATCACACCATAACAGACTTGTGTCACTGAACTCAACTTTCCAAGTTGCAGTCTAGTATACACCAAGTCAATTATTCTCTGAGCCTAGTCCATGACTAGATCATTTTCAGTCCTTAAGAACTTACTGCATACTCGAGTCTTAGTAGATTTACCCAATCTCTAAGCTACTCAATGTATCAGTCAAGTCTTAAAGAACTCGATCACATTCCAGTCCTGTCCACTCCGGGACTCCACCGTCTCAATCCAACCATAGGTCAATCTCCGACTTGGTTGTGCTGCGACCCTCGTCCCTCACTGGACTTAGTCGACCTCATCTCAGCCATCTCGGCTGGTGCCAAACGATACGGACTTTTGGACATTGGGACCGTTCCCGGTTCTAGTTCGATCATGCTCGGGTCAGCCCCTGCAGAAGGCACATCCTGCAGCGCCCGAAACACATCCTTGAACTCTTGAACCAACTGAATCCTCGTCCGGGCTACCACCCCCTACAACCTCCTTAGTGTCAATGGTCGCCAACCAGGCCTCATGACCACCTCCCAGCATATTTTCCACATGGACCGCTGAGATCACTAAGCATCCAGAGGTTGGTCGGATCCTTGGAATCTGATCGGGGGTCCACACCCACTCTCAAACAGCACCCTTCCCCGGTGACAGTCTAAGGTGGCCCGATTCTTTCCAAGACCAATCCATCCCTAAGATCACTTCATGATTCTTAAGGCTAACCACAATCAGATCCACGGGCATCGCCCTTTCCTGGATCATCACTGGGATGTCCCTAACAAGGCCTAGTGAATGCATCCTTTGGCCTCCGGCCGCACTCACTATCCCGGGATCATCCCCTATACCAATACAAACAACCCCTTTCCGATCATATCTGGACTCACAAACGGTGTGTAGCTCCAGTATCGAAAGGTATGTTGTTTCCACACCCTGATCATTAAGTACCTAGATGAGTAAGATATCGGTTTGATCACACATTTGGAAAACGTCCCATACCATTCTCCAAAGTGTAACACTTTTGTGAATGTCCCATACCATTCACAAGAGTGTTTATAATATACCTCAATCCCCATCATACTAAGCCACTTAACATCATATACCCAATCCATTCAAATTGATCTAAGGAATCCTACCTTGGCTTATACCGAGTCCCAGTATACTAGCCCTGTAGTGTCTCCCTTAAACCAACTTGAACCTCGCAAATGCTCACTTGTTTTGAACGGCCACCAAGGATACACTTACCCCCAAAGAGTGCTGCACGTTTCTTTCGACTTAAGCCACTCTCAGGTTCATGTTACTTCCCTGGTCCAGTCATCCATACAAGATCTTGCACTGCATCGATCCGTCCAACCCGTCTATTATTTCCAGATAACTAGATCAACCAACCTTCTGTTTCAGGATCTTGCCCTTGGGGAGTGCATCTTGGCCAAGCTGGTTCACCTTGGAACTTTCCCGTTCACAAGCATGATCCCCTATCTTGCCTCAGCTCCCTCTTGGCTCACCTAGTAAGGTTCCATGGTCATCTCAGTTTCCAGAAATAATTTCGGTTTGGAACACAATACCTTTGAGCAGTGAGTTGAGCTGAAGTTACAACCCAATCAGAACCTCCACTCATCTGCCTCAAAAGGATCCACACTACCTGAGAAATACTTTGTTCTCATCTGAGCTATGTGCTCCAGCACCCTCAGGTAGTCCACTAACCAAGCTGTCCTAGCTGGTAGATCAATCTAGACCACCTCAGCTACTGGCCCAGCTTGATCATTAGCTGCTGAAACAGCTGCCCAATCAACCGGTTAGTCCTCTCATTGTTTGCAACAATTGTTTGGATCAGCCCGGTTCACATCACAAGAGGATTCAACTTCCCCTTCCAGCTGCAGCTCAGCTCTCCCCCACTAGAACCTCAGTAGGGTTGAGCTGACTTACAGTCACTCCAGCTTCATTGTTAACTTCCTCCAGCTGAGTCAACAATAAAACTGGTGGATTAATCACATCAGCATCCACTTGTCCGGATGCATGGGTGGACAACCACAACCCAACGATCCTAGAATCAAGCATGCTCTGATACCAACTTGTAAGACCCGAACCCGGCCGGCTAGGCCGCGGTCGATGCCTCACGTCGCTCGGTCCATACCCTGACCGAACCACTCAATTTTTCGATCTTTATCTATACTTTCGCCTAAGGGCGAAGTCTATCTTAGACCTTAGCTTAAGACTACCTTAGTCATTCCCTAGCTTAGATCCTTTCAACTTATGCACAGCGGAATATTATCTATCAACCATTGGTCTAAAACCAATCTAACACTTGTCAGGTCGAATCACCTTAGCCATGATCAGTAGACACAACTACTACCAGCTCCAAGGTTGATCCTGAACCTAATCCAAGTCATACAATAATCTGAGGTTCCATTCCCCTAACCATTCTATCTAGATCTATGCAATATTGCTAGATCATACCTTTGCCACATCCACGGAGCTTGATAGCTCTTTGTCTCAGCTGCCTTAGCTGTCTAGCTAGCTCATTCAGCTAGCTGAACTGAACCACTTCACTTGAGGTTCCCAACTCTCTTCCAGCTGATCGAGCTGCGAGGTAGCTTTGCCTAGCTCCCCATCCACTCGTCCAACTCCTCATTATACCTGTATAAACTCTCCCCTTAGGTACTTAGTCATTCAACCAACCATCCCCACAAACCAAGTACCTTTGGGAAGTCTTCAGCTGCAAAACCAACCACAAGCAAACATGCTCCAAAAACTAATTAAAATTCATGATAATTCATGATAATCATAACTAAGAGAATGGTCAAGTCAGATTTCTCAGAACTGGCCTCGATCATACTGATCTCGCCCATGAACAGCCCATATGGCCATAACTGACCACCTCTAAATCAATGAGATAAAACTAATCTTTCACCATGATAATTCATGATAAATACCCATTAAGAGATATTTGAAGTCGGATCCTAACAATTCCTTATGGAACTATCAGATCTCCACTTACCTGCCCAACCAAGGCCATGGAGAGATTTCTCTGAACCGGCCACTCCATGGTTCAGTACCTCCATGTCTGAACGTCATAGAATAGGATTAATAATGCCCACCAGTTCCTGAGTCAATCAACCAACCACCCCACATGACTCAGAACTGATGAGTCTTCACACATACCTAACCGGCCATGGAACCATGTCCCAATGAACCTGGTCAGTCTTGCTCTTCTTCATGGCTCTCAGCCAATCATGTACCAACCCAAGGTTGATACCTATCATACCATATGATTCCATTACCTCATTGCCACGGCCTGAAGCCATTGGTAATGCAAAACCATAGATCAGGTTCACTCATGAACCACCATGAATCACTAGTTGCTGTATAGCATCTAATTACCATCCCATATGGATGAATTAGTTCAACTATGATCCGCCCCTTTCTCCAGGGTCCTGTACCCCTACAATACATCACAATATATGGTCTCCAAGGGCGTGCCACACTTGGCCTCATATGCACCTCAAGAGACACCAACATAAACCACAAAGTAATCATATGTACATGTTACCTTAGACTTGATCTTACTAGATCTTGTGCTTCCTGTATCATGTCTGGCCATGCTCCTCCATTGCACGCCTCTATCAAGTCTTATCATATACCTCCAGTATTGATAAGAACCAATCATGGGTCGCACCCATCATCCATTCCATGGAACTTCCATGAAAACAGTTTCTGCACTGCATCCACCTTCAAGGCTGTTCATGCCTTTGAAGTGGAGTCCGGCCTTCTCCATTCTCTTCTAACCATTTGCGTGTGTTACCATGATGTAGAGGAAGCCTAGGGTGTGTTCATCCATGATCAAACACCACCCAAGGGTCGTGCATCACTTCCCACTTCAGTTCCCATGAAACTGCCTTTCTACACACCACTGCCTTCAAGGCTGTCTCCACCATTGGAAGTGCATTCCGGCCCTCCATCTTCTCTCCTGGCTATTTGAATGTGTAGTATGGATGTAGAGGAAGCCCATGGCGTGGCAAACATCAATCAAAACACACCAGAGGGTCGTTCACAACTCCCCTCTTGATTGCCACCAAAACTGCCTCTTTGCTGCCTTCATCCCACTCTTGGGTTGGATGTTGCCATCCGACTTTCTCTCTGTTTTCTCTGGTTTTTCTTTGTGTTTCAGGAAGAAGAATGAAGCCCTGACGTGCCTGCAAAGGCACGGACTTGCCCTTGTATTTATACAAAAGGAATGGTCACCTTTCCAAAGGTTGCACCCTTTCGGTATCATTTCTGGCCATTGATTTAATCAATGGTCCAGATCACACCTGTTCGCCTATGGCAGTTACCAGACGTCCTTGACATGCCTAACTGCTCCTAGACATGTCACACACAAGCCTTAGCTGGTTGCCCAAGCCCCTGGTTCAACCACAAGTGCCCACCGGCTCACCGGCACACCCGGGTGGTCCACATGGTCCGACCACTGTCCGGACCTGGCCCAACTGCCCAAGACTTGAACACTCAGTCTAGCTGAGTTGAGCTGATCCCCAGCTGACCCAGCTGAGTGAGCTAGTTCATCCAGCTCAGGGAGCTGACACACTCTTCAGTGAGCTACACTGAGCTGCACTACACTTCATTTAGCTGGCCGAGCTTGCTCACTGCATCGCCCAGCTGCCATACACTTTACAGCTCCTTTATACTTGTCTCCTTCTTGGTTTAGCTATATCTTAGCTTCCTGATGCCCTTAACCTTACTTCCAGGCCATGATACCCTTGTGTTTAGGTCACATGACCTGACTGGTGCGTCTCCTTGCACCATGGTCGATCCTAAGGATCATATCCATGATCAGGGACATGACAGTTGCGTACCTATCAGAAAGGGAATTGCTAAGCTTTGCTTAAAATATTGTTCGCGGCTTCTCCTTCGTTGGGGAAATCGTGAACACAAAGCCGGCACTTGTGATCCTCTCGTCTTTGCATGATATATGCATTGTTCGCAAAGGTGAATAAGGTGTTGGCTGAGATCTCGGTTGCGGAACGTTATGGCGGTGACTCGAAGCAATTCTTGTCCTGCTAAGCACGTTTGTCTCCGGACAAAAGATGACGGTCAAGTCCAGTCTGTTCCCCTTTCCTTGTGTTTGCGGGATATGATGTGGTCTTGCCGTGATTTATGAATGCTACCTGGTTGATCCTGCCAGTAGTCATATGCTTGTCTCAAAGATTAAGCCATGCATGTGTAAGTATGAACGAATTCAGACTGTGAAACTGCGAATGGCTCATTAAATCAGTTATAGTTTGTTTGATGGTAACCCTACTCGGATAACCGTAGTAATTCTAGAGCTAATACGTGCAACAAACCCCGACTTCTGGAAGGGATGCATTTATTAGATAAAAGGTCGACGCGGGCTCTGCCCGTTGCTCTGATGATTCATGATAACTCGACGGATCGCATGGCCTTGTGCTGGCGACGCATCATTCAAATTTCTGCCCTATCAACTTTCGATGGTAGGATAGTGGCCTACCATGGTGGTAACGGGTGACGGAGAATTAGGGTTCGATTCCGGAGAGGGAGCCTGAGAAACGGCTACCACATCCAAGGAAGGCAGCAGGCGCGCAAATTACCCAATCCTGACACGGGGAGGTAGTGACAATAAATAACAATACCTGTCATGTCCCCGATCCTAGATAGGATCGGCCGGATGGACCATGGTGCGAGGGGATGCACCAAATCAGGTCTAATGACCTAAGATAAGGCGTATCATGGTCCGAGAAGTGGGTTAAGGGTATCAGGAGGCTGAAACTTAACCAAGGCAAGGAAGGTTCAAGCTTAAGGAAGCTGGGCAAGGGTTTAGACAGCTGGCCGGAGTGTGAAACAAGCCCGGGCAGCTAGGATGAAGTGTGAGGTAGTTCACAGTAGCTCACAAGAGTGCTGGTCAGCTCCAGTAGCTGGAGTGTTAGCTCACTCAGCTGGTGACACTAGTGGTCAGCTCATCTCAGCTTGGAGGAGTGTTATGAGTTGAGATGGTGTGACCGGACCATGGACGGTTATGGTCCGGTGGGATGGTGGTGCGGTCCGGTGAGGCCAAGTGAGCTGGTGGTGCAACTAGACACTTGGTCAAGTGCTAGCTGATGCTGATCGATGAAGAGAAGCAGTTGGGATGGCGGTTGAGAGGCGGTTGGGACAAAGGGATGCGTTGATTCCCACATGTGCCCATTCGGCCAATCTTCGCACCGGTTCGCCCAAAGGCAGTTGGCGGACCCTTCCTCTATAAATAGAGGGCTCTGGTCATCGATTTATTCATCAGACAAAGTGGGGAAACTCTGCCAAAATTGCCAGAGAATCCAAGAGAGAAAGAGACCGGCGGTTTTACTTGTTGGCCGTGTGAGTGTGGTGGTGAATTGTTCTTGACCGGCGACCAAGGAAGAGTTGTGGGAAGGAACCGTGTGAAGATGGATACAAGAGGAACCGAGAAGGCTAGTGGGAAGGATCAGAACCCATCATCGGCCACTCCTAAGGTTAGTGATGCTAACCACTTACCATCGCCATGATCCGTGTGTCCGGATGGATGGTCCGCATGGACCAAGTGATGTTGGTTGCATCCGTTCTCCCTTCTCTTCCATTCTATCTCTTTTATAATATATCTTGATGTTGTCCGTGGGTTTAAACTCATGGTCGGACCCTCAGGGCATGGAGTGTTCCGTGAAATCTCTCCATGGCCTTGGTTGGGCATGTAAGGTTGGATCTCCTACTTCCGGTTGAGGTTTGGGGATTCTGACTTCATATATCTCTTAATTGGGATTTTTCATGAATTATCATGATGAAAGGATAATTTTATATCACTGATTTAGAGATGGTAAGTTATGGCCATGGGGGCGGGTCTAGGGTGAGATCGGTATGATCCGGACCTGTTCTGTGGATTCTGACTTGACCATTCTCTTAGTTGTGAATTATCATGATTTATCATGGTGTTTGCATAATTTTTAGTGACCTATCCGAGTGGGTCAAGGTTTGGGACAGAAACTAGTTCTAAGGGACTTAACCATGCATTGCTAGACTTGTTGCTAGGATATCGGTTTGATTGTGTATTTGATGTACTTTATATGATTGCAGGATCTGGTCAGGATCGTGGGAAAGCCAAGGAGCTGTGAAGACTCAAGCCAAGGATGGATGTGTGATGTGTGTTTAGATAGTATTGAACTTATGATAGCCTATTGTGCAAACTGATTGATATTACTACATTGTATGGATCACATGGTTTATATTAATAAAATGAATGTTTATCTTAGCTTCCGCATTGCTTATGAGTTGAATATGAACCTCAGATCACTTGAAAATGACTTAGAAATATTGGGACATTAACCGGCCAATTGCACTTAGATGATTAGGTTAAGGCCGCGGATCAGTTGGGTCTTAGGATCCAGGTTCGGGTCTTACAAGTTGGTATCAGAGCATGCTTGATTCTAGGACTTGGGGGTTATGGTTCGATCATCACACATCCGGCTGGAGTCTCACAGTATAGGGCTTGACTTACTTTTGTCTTAGGAACTGGTTGATAGATCATTGGTTAAGAGTTACTAACATTGATCTTGTGTGTTGTTTTGATGTTCCTAAGGGTGGTAAGAGTCGGAGCAAGTCCAAGAGGACTAAGGATGGAGCTGGAGCATCTGGCCAAGGTGGCGCGGATGGAGCCAATCCAAGTGTGGTGCTGCCTAACCCAAGCATTGGTGTGGACAGTACAACTGGATTGCCTTTGGCTCGGATCATTCCGACTGAGGTTCATGGAGGTCTAGTGGAACAGCAGCAAAAGGCGGCTGAAGAGACTAGGCAGCAGCTGGAGCAAGCTGAACTAGCTAGACAGCTGCAAGAGCAAGCTGAGGAAGCTGCAAGGCAGCTACAAGATGACATGGAGGCTGAGGGAGAGTCCTCACATGCTGGTGATCAAGGCGGCCGAGGCATTGGTGCAGCCAATGGAGGCGGATGAATGGAGGGACAGGCTGGCCCGGAACTTCAAATCTACAAGGTGCCCTGAGGAGTACCAGAGAGACATAGCAGTGCACTTCCTGGAGGGAGATGCACACAACTGGTGGCTGTCTGTGGACAAGCGCACCAATGGTTCTATTGAGAAGTTCTCTGACTTTGAGGTTGAGTTCAACCACAAGTATTTCCCAGCTGAAGCATGGGATCGTTTGGAGGCCAAGTTCTTGGATTTGACCCAAGGGCGTAGGTCAGTCAGGGAGTATGAAGAGGAGTTCAACCGGCTCAGGAAGTATGTGGGTAAGGAGTTGGAGGATGAGAAAGTTCAGGTCCGCAGGTTCATAAGAGGCCTTAGGGTCGAGCTCCGGACCTACTGCTCAGTCCGTACCTTCCGTACTGTCTCTGAGTTGGTGGAGCGTATGGCAATGCTGGAGACTAACCTTGCTGAAGAGGCCAGACTCAAGAGTAGGAGTCAGGCAAGTGGTACTGGTCATGCTGGTGACCGGAAGAGGAAGAGAGATTCAAGTGATGAGGGTAAGACCTCAGGTGGAAGGCCGGAGTGCCAAAAGTGTGGAAGGCGCCATGGTGGTGAGTGCTGGAGAGCTATGGGAGCTTGCACAAGGTGTGGCAAGATGGACCACTCAGTCCGGGACTGTCCTGGACCAGATCAGAGTCGTGGTCAAGCGGCTGGTGGTGACTCTAGGACTTGCTTCCAGTGTGGGAAGGCCGGACACTTCCGAAAGGACTGTCCTAAGCTTCAGGCTGGATCAGGCAGGATGAGGTCTGAGGTTAGCAAGCCGGAACCAAGCCGTGGCCAGACTTCTGCACCAAGGGTCTATGAGTTGTCTAAGGACACTGATGAGGCCAAGCCTTTCATGGCGATCACTGGTAATGATCTGATCTTATTCTTTTTAAATTTTTAGAAATGCATGGTATGGAACCTAGAATGGATTAGATGCTTAGATTGGGTTTCCTGTAGGGACCCTAAGTATTGGTGGTGTGAAAACACATGTACTTTTCGACACTGGAGCTACACATAGTTTTGTGAGTCCATGTTTGGTCGGAAAGGGTTTGTTCCAGATTGGGACAGGGGATGATCCTGGCCTAGTGAGTGCGGCTGGAGGCCAATTGATGCCCTCATTAGGACGAGTGAAGGATATCCCAGTGGTGATCCAGGACAGGGTAATGCCTGTGGATCTTGTTGTGGTCCAACTCAAGAATCATGAGGTGATCTTGGGTATGGACTGGCTTGGAAAGAATCGGGCCACCTTAGACTGTCACCGGGGGAGGGTGCTGTTTGAGAGTGGGTGTGGACCCCCGATCAGGTTCCAAGGTATTCGTCCAACCTCTGGATGCTTAGTGGTATCAGCAGTCCAAGCGGAAAGGATGCTTGAGCGGGGTTGTGAGGCTTATATTGCCACAATCACCACTAAGGAGGTTGTTGGGGGTGGTAACCCGGACGGGATTCCGCTGGTCAGTGAGTTTGAGGATGTGTTTAGGTCTCCACAGGGCATTCCCCCTGATAGGTCAGACCCATTCATAATAGAACTGGAACCAGGGACGGCCCCAATGTCAAAAAGTCCCTACCGCATGGCTCCTGCTGAGATGGCCGAGCTAAAGAAACAACTAGAGGAGTTGTTGGATAAGGGTTTCATACGCCCTAGTGTGTCGCCTTGGGGAGCACCAGTCCTCTTTGTGAAGAAGAAGGATGGTAGCTTTAGGCTGTGTATTGACTATCGAGGGCTGAATAGGGTTACTATCAAGAATAAGTACCCATTGCCTCGGATAGATGAGCTGTTGGATCAGCTTAAGGGAGCAAGGTGGTTCTCTAAGATTGACTTGGCTTCAGGGTATCATCAGATCCCAATTGAACCAAGTGATATAAAGAAGACTGCATTCAGAACCAGGTACGGCCACTATGAGTTTGTGGTTATGCCATTTGGTCTGACCAATGCACCAGCAGCATTCATGAAGATGATGAATGGTACCTTCCGAGACTTCTTGGATGAATTTGTAATCATCTTCATAGATGACATACTTGTATATTCCAAGAGCAAGGAGGATCATGAAAGGCATCTTCGGGCTGTGCTGGGGAGGTTGAGAGAGCAGCAGCTCTTTGCTAAGTTAAGCAAGTGTAGCTTCTGGCAGAAGAGCATTGGCTTCCTTGGACACATTGTGTCAAGTGAAGGTGTGTCTGTTGATCCAGAGAAGGTAGTGGCCATAAAGGCATGGCCTCAGCCTAAGAATGCCACAGAAGTCAGAAGCTTCTTAGGGCTGGCCGGCTACTACAGGAAGTTTGTGAAGGGCTTTGCTAGCTTGGCACAGCCTATGACTCAGTTGACAGGAAAGGATGTTAAGTTTGTATGGTCTGAGGAGTGTGAGAGAAGCTTCTCTGCGCTTAAGGACATGCTTACTAGTGCACCAGTCCTTGTCCTGCCTGAGGAGGACCAACCATATGTGGT
>NW_026615921.1:0-34221 GCF_000801105.2 Raphanus sativus
ATTACAATAATCAAATAGAACTAGTGAGATAATATTTTTTATTATTGTTAAGAGATTCTAAAGCAATGTCTTCTTCTTATCGGTTCACTTCTTTTTATTTCAAATACAAAATATAAATATACTATTATCATATAATAACGATGCTGTTAAATCCCTTAGATTTGCTGTGGGGGCATTTATCAACAATAGGAGATTAATCCTACTATGGAAAAACCCTTTTAAATGGAAAAACCTTTTTTTTTTTAAAGTTGCAGCGTTCTATATATAATACATTAAATCTCTAACTAAGTTTAAATTTTCAGAAAGGGTTAATTAAGAAATCTAACATGGCAACCACCGAGTCAGGCGGCCGAAACAAAGGTGCCGTCGAGGTTACTCCAAAATATTGCTGCTCTCGCTACTTCATTAGCATTATTATCTTCCTTTTCCCTCTCGCCTATGCAAGTTTTGTAAGATTTATCAACAGCAGAGACCAGTGTTACATAGAGCTATTTGCTCACTCCATCTCCGTCTCAAAAGCCGCAAACGTTTCAACCGCTGATTGGAAAACCGGTTTGATTGCTACGAGTCCAGCCACAGGGTGTAAACTCTCTCTACATACAGTCACGTCACGTTTCCTTCGTGGGGACGAGGTTATCTCCCAGGCATCTCCGTCGTTGGATGGTTTCGGGCGACTTGCTACGTTCGAGAAAACTGATGAGTCGGTTACAGTTGTCGACTTCAGAAACGTGGTGACGCCGGTGGTTAACGGCAGCGTGGTTTGGGATTATCGTGTCGAGAGTATCGTGGGGTTGAAGGCAGAATTTGCACATGGGTTCATGTCGGTGGTTTGCCCCGATATTCCGGTGGAGTTTTCGGCGGATGCGGCCGGGAATGTGTTTGGTTCATTGCTCGGAGGTATGCGACCATGTCAATATTTACTCCGGGATAACATGGATTATGTTTAGATATTAAGTCTCTGGTTCTTGCTTTTATGTTATTATCTTATTTTGTTAAAGATTTGGTTCCTGATTGAGAGCCATGCCTGTATTTTTAGTCATAACTAATATCTCTTTTTATCGTTTTATTTCACTTCGATCTTTATAACCGTCCTTATGTATTAGGAACATAAGAACTCGCCTCACAAATGCTTGATTGATTTAAGTTTCATATACGTAGTGAGAGTTTAATTCTTCCTTTACCAAATGCAATTATACAGTTGTAGAAACCGCTAAGATCAAAATGGTGACGACTAACCTATCAAAACCGTTAAAATCAACATGGTGCACGTGATAGAGAGTACTCTCCAATGTCACGATCTTTGCCCTTCCAAATGTTCAACGTTTCTCTCTAGAAATGTTAGCTCGTACAAGTTTCTTGTTATCTCCTCCACTTCTGGAGTTGAGTTTTTCTTGGTTAGTCTCCGGTTTGCTTATGACGAGCCCGTTATTCACGTCATCACGTGGAAAGTGGCTTGACTTTGTATTAGGTTCGTATACACCAATTTCTACCAATGGAACGATTGAATATAGATTCCAAATAAATTTGTTGATTTCCGATCAGAGTATTTGGATTCGGACATAAAAAGAATCGAAGAATCAAAAGATATGGCTCTTTTGGTGTCAAATCAAAAGAATTTCAATGTTATTGATAGTTACAACAAAGCATGTTTTTGGAGTGTTTTGGAATGTTTAGAATGGATTGGTATGTAACAAATGGATTGTATCTAATAATGTTTTTAGAAAAAAATACATTGATTCACAAGAACTCAGAGCTACAAGAAAAATCTTATAAGACCAATGACAAAGTGGAAGAAAGCTATTAAAACAGTCTATCCTACAAATACTACAAATACGTTAGAAATCATGGTACGATATTGTTGCTTCTAAAAAAAGTTCTTTTCAACAAAATATTAGGTGTAATTTTGTATTCATATAAAATCATACGTTGATTTGATATCAATAAAATTAAAATGTTATACAAGCTTTCATTTTAAAAGGTAACACATGTCCAATATGAACCAAAAATGGAAATGTAGTTTTAGAAAAATTAAAATATGAATCACTTTTTTTGTTTGTTCTTTACTTTATTTCTCGCTACGGAAAACTTTGGACTTCTGAGCTTGGTATATTGGACCAAGAACAAAATTTATGTTTACTTTACTAAAGTATTTACCACTTTTGGATTTGTGTGCTTGGGGTAAATTTCAAAGTCTTGGGGTTCATAAAAAACTGTTTGTCTTTTAATAGTTGAAATTTACATATAATTCACAGAACTAAAAAGAAGAAAAGTTATTTCACCAAAGAAAACTAAATAAAATTTATTAATTTTAAAATATAACATTTTAATTTTGATTTTTTACGAATACAGAGATTTTTTAACTATAATAGGAGATTTATTTCAGAGTTGAATTTTATATATATATTTAACAAAAAAAAACTTTTATGCTCAACAAAATTTACTGTAAATCAAATTCTACAATATTAAAAGGTGACCTTCTCACGAAATCTAATTAAAACTTTCTTTATCCACCTTAAAATAAAATAAATAAAAAGTGGGAGATCGATATTCCAATAATCTCTATATATATCAAATGATAACGTAACATCAATCTCATTGTCTCTCCAAAGTCCAAACCAACAAAAAGAAATATGGCTTACCGAACCAACTTTGATCAAACGCCACCATTCTCCATTGCTCCTCGTCAGTGGTGGTCACGTCCCATGATGACTATCCCGCCATCTACTGAACGTGACTCCAATTGCAAAGAAATGGCGGCTATGTGTGCACCCTTCTGCGGCGGCATATTCACCTTTGTCCTCATTATCTTGATATTATCCTTCATCGACAAAGCTCACCTCCACGCCAAAATCTCCCTCCAGTCCCTCGCAGTCTCCTCCGCCACGTGGCAAGGCGATTTTCTCGTGAAAAAAACCGAGCTCGAGGTATCCTATCTACTACGACGGCGATAGCGCTGCCGTGAGGCTCGGTTCTGAAAAGGCAGCCGTTTTAAACATCACTAGCCAACGTGTCTCTAGGGATCACACTGCTTTCTCGTTGTTTTTCGTTGCTGAGGAGGGGAATCGAAGCGACGTCGTTTCAGGAGATCTGGACATCAAACTCATGGCGAAGCATAAGCCTTATATGGGTTGTGATGAAGCTGGACACTTAAATATACGGTGCCAAAATGTGAATCGAGGCCGTGAGAAGATTATATGTGAATCCTCTTTTACAGATTTGAAGTTGTTGATATTAAGGAGACCACAAGGTTCATGGTCCGGAGGGACAATTGGATATCTCGACTAGCAGTGTTCAAAAAAAATATTAACTATCTATTTAATGATATAATAAAATAATTTTAAAAATTAATAGTTTTATCTATGTATATTTGAGGTTTCTCTTCAGATTATAAATATAAGTTTAAGAATATATCTAAACTTTTGACATTTTAAACCAATTTCATGTGTTTATTTTTGAAAATGTTTTTTAATATTTTTATTTTCAAATTTAGACCATGTTCTCCAGTAAACGGCCCTGTCGACTAGGCATCTAGCTTTTTACCATCTCCTTGTTTTATTTTCTGTTATGAACTATAGGTTTTTTGATCCCAAAAAAAAAAAGAAAAAATTGCCAAAAGAGAACATAAAAACAACTACATTGTCCCTTTGCCATAAATCACTTTTTGGTCTGTTTTGGACGTAGATACCCCTGAATAACTTTAGAAAATCATATCAATTATTTTAACAGTCAGAAAAATATGGAAAAATAATCAAACTGTATATAAACAAGTAACTATCATATGAAAAATAATTTTATAGACTAAATATTATTATATCAAAATATCATACTTTGATCTACGGACAGAAGAAAACTTAATCTACCAACTACGGGCCGTAGATAGTATATTCATTAAATAACTTTGTTATCTACATCTGGTAGAACAATTATATCTACCAATGTACACTTCTCTACCATCGTAGAAACAATCGGCTGCCAGTAAATACATTTCTACCACGGTAGATTTGTTCAGCTTCCATTTCCCTTATTTCTGGATTTCGGTTGATTTCATTAACTATGTTTTCTGATATATCTACTAATGTTTGATTGGCATTTTCTACCAAAGTACTATATTCTACCGTGGGCGGGTTATGCAGCCTACTGTTTTATCTACTGTCTACGGCCGTAGAAGGTATATTCTACCAAGTGCGAAATGTATATTTTCCTAAAATATCTCTAAAATCTGTTGAGAATATATTTTAAATAAATATTTGCCTTATTTTTCGTGTTTCCTAAGTTGGTTTTTTTTAAAAAAACGTGTTCTCTTCTTCATCCTCATCGATCTCTTTTTTTCTTTGGAAACCATCAAATTTTTTTGAATTTCTTGGTGAAGAAGATGCATATTTATGGTTCTTGTGGGATGTGGAAGTTTGATCCCCAAAAAGGGTGGGGATTTGATGTTGATATGAAAAAACGAGGCAGAGTACTAGTTTTGGAATTGACAAGTTCCTTTGAAGATCTAAGGGTTATGGTTTTCAAGGATTTTGGAATTGACGAAAACGATGTCGAGCTTGAGTTAAGCTACCTACCTATGGAGTTAATCGGCACCATCGACTGTCCCCCAGTTATCATTGAGAATGATAGCCAAGTCAAAAATTTTCTTACATATGTACGTGGAAAACCTTCGACAAGGTTGTGTGTGTCTACTTCGCTTATGCATGGGAACAACGACAGCATTGGCGTTGATAAGGAGGAATCTAACTCGCCATTCAGAGAGGTCGGTGAAGCTTCCTCGGTTTCAGCTAGAGATGAGAGTGGTAGTTCATCTGATTGTAACGCGAACGGCTCAGAAGAAGATGATCATCTCGCCATACGTGGAAAAGAAGATGATAGGGGGAAAAGTGTTCGATTTTCTTTGATCGATGTTGTGAAGAAGGGTGAAACGTTTCAAAACAAGTCGATGTTGAAAGCAGCGTTGGAAATGTCAGCTACGAAGCATAACTTCGATTACAAAGTTGTTAAATCGGACAGAAAACTTTGGTACATTCGATGCATTGACAACCATTGCAACTGGAGTGTTCGTGCTGAAGGGTTATCAGGCTCCACATATTTCATCATCAAAAAATATGTGGCGGATCATACATGTGCTGCGTCGAGTATGAATAATGGTGGTCGGATACCTTCTGCAAAAACTATTGGCAGTATAATAATGCATAGATATGATGGTGTGAAAGAAGGTCCGAAGACTAATGATATCATACAGATTATGAGAATGGATCATGGATGCGAGATATCTAAGTCGTTAGCATGGGATGCTCGTGAATTTGCAATTCATGTGGTTCGAGGTATTCCGGAGCAGAGTTTTGGAAAAATTCCGAAATATTTGTACATGCTGAGGGAAGCTAATCCAGGAACACAGACGTTTTATGAAACTGATGTTGATGGTAAATTCCGATTTCTATTCCTTTCGTTTGGGCAATCAATACGAGGTTTTCACACATCCATGCGGAAAGTTCTTGTTGTTGATGGGACATTTTTGAAGAGCAAGTACAAAGGAGTATTACTTGTTGCTACAGCTTTAGATGGAAACTCTAACTTGTATCCTATTGCATTTGCGGTTGTTGACTCAGAAAATGATCGATCATGGGATTGGTTTCTGAGACATCTAAAGCTTGTTGTTGCGGACGAGCGTTCTCTAGCTTTTGTGTCAGACAGAAATGGCTCACTTTGCAAAGCAATTCAGAATGTGTATCCTCTTTCTCAACATGGAATTTGCATTCACCATTTGTTGAATAATGTGGTCACACATTACAGAGGCAAGGGACTGGTCGGATTGATTGCAAAAGCTTCCAAAGCTTATAGAGTCGTTGATTACGAGAAGCTATTCCATGCCGTGTGCAATATAAGTCCAGCTATTGGAAAATATTTAACAGATGCAGAAGTTGGAAAGTGGGCTCGCTGTCAGTTTCCAGGATACAGGTACGACATGAGGACGACAAATCCAGCTGAATCAATAAACTCTGCTTTGCGCACACCAAGAGAGTATCCAGTGATTCCTTTGTTGGATAGCATCAGAGAAATGCTGACCCGTTGGTTCTTCGAACGTCGGACTTTAAGCAGGAAGCACACTAAACCATTAACTATTGCTATCGAAAAAAAGATAGATAGGCGGATTAGAAAGGGTAGAACGTTTCTTGTCCAGCCGGTTAACGAGCATCGTTTTTTGGTTCTTGGAGATACAATTGACTGCCTGGTTGATTTGGACAGAAGAACTTGCTCGTGTGGGAAATACGACCTGATAAAACTTCCATGTCGACACGCTATCAAGGCTGGTTTAACGGTTGGCCGAACCCCATCCTCACTGACGGATGACATGTACACTACTTCCACATGGAGAACAGCTTATCAAGAGACTATCAATCCAATAGGTGTTCCTGAGGATAGTTGGGTTGTTCCAGATGATGTTCAAAATGCTGCTGTGCTACCTCCTGAATCAAGAAGAGGAGCAGGAAGGAGAAGAAAACGCAGATACGAGACCGTTGAAGACAAACTCCGTTCATCGCAAGCAACACAAGGAAAAAAGAAGCGCAAATGCAGTCGATGTGGCGAAGAGAATCATAACAGGGCTACATGTGACAGAGCTATTTAGCCGGTTTCGATTACCTGATATACTGGTTTTTCTTTGTTTCACTCTGCTATGGAGTTTGTTATGGAGTTTTTTGATTTTCTTGTTTTTTCTGATGGTTTCGGTTACTTGATACACATGTTTTTCTTTGTTTCACTCTGCTATGGAGTTTGTTAAGGAGTTTTTTTTTATTTTTTTGGTTTTGAGTTCTGCAATTGTTACAGGTTTTGACAACAAAGAAATCAAAGGTAACCGAAGTTGTTTATAACCAGCTAACACTTGTAAAGAAGAAACCAAAGAGTGTATATAACTCGATCAATGGAGATGACAAACACCATAATGAAACTGTTAATAACCAGCCAATACTGCAAAGTCAAGCAATTTTGAAAACAACAAAGGTTCTTAAGAGACAACAAAGGTTTTTAAGATAAGCAACCGATCACTACAACTTCTCAGACATAAAGAGAAGTCCATATCCCTATAATTGCTACTGCAACTACCATACCCACCGTCGCAATTTTTAGCTTCTCTTTCATCTCCTTTTCAACTCTAGCAATCTCCAAATTCACCTTCTCTTTGAGCTTTTGCGACATCTCTAGTTCAAGTCTAGCAATCTCAGACTTCACATTTGTCATAACCTTTTCTTCAAAGTTTGAAAGCCCTTGAGCAACTCTCTCATGTTTCGCATCTACCCTTTGTATCTCGTCAAGCAAAGCTTCATCGATCCATTTAAATAGATGGTTCTCAGATTTTCTCTACCACAAATGAAAACAAAATTCGATGAGAATCTACTATGGTTTAATCTGCACAATTGAAATCAAAACATGGACTCACATCTTTTGCAATTTCACATCGGTAGAATCGTCGATATCGATTCTCCGCCGTCGATGAACCAAAACTTGTTATGCCCTCTCCACACCAACATCTTCTAGGCACACCATGAGTGGAGATTCGGGGAAACCGAGAAGAAGAAGTTGACGAACTAGTCATTGATATGCCGTTTCTAGATTCGCAGAGAAAGAACCCTAATCCCCTTTTCTGTCGCCTTTCGTTTCTTATATTTCCTCAAATGAACTCAAATCACGCGTTTGGGGGGGGCTGTGGATCCGGGTTACGGGTCGGATATTAAGAATTGTCGGGTGGGTCCTTGTTGATTAGAAATGGTTTTGGTTATACACTAAAAACACCTAAATCGACTTGTAAAATAGCACTCTAATACACTAAATCGAAATCATGAAAATATTTTTTTTTTCAAAATGAAATCACGAAACTATAAGAAAACACTAATTTGTATAACTGAAAGTGTAAACTAAATATTACACTAACCACTAAATTTGTCATGTGACATACAAATTAGTATAAGTGAGTGTAATACTATACTCTAAACTAACATGTATTTCGATTTGAAGAAACTATAACTTAATAAACAATAAACATAATTTCTAAAACAATATAATTGAATTGATAAATATAAAATTGTAATTAATTTGCTTTTTATTTGATTTAGGGTATATGGTTTGAACTTTATACCTTATACCCTAAATAAATATTGTTATTATGAACTCAAATAAATTGATAGGGTACAAACCTTATACCCTATACCCTAAATAAATATTGTTATTATGAACTCAATTAAATTGATAGGGTACAAACCTTATACCCTATACCCTAAATAAATATTTGTTATTATGAACTCAAAATAAATGGACTCTAATACCCTAAAATAAATGAGACCATTTTCATAACAATACTCATGAACTCTAATATACAGTAGTGTATGAATTAAAATGATAAACCAACAAAATGATCAAAGACAACAATCATAAACTCAATCGAGGTCAACAGTTTTCCCAGGAGCACGCTTTGGAGGCTTAAATGTGGACATCCGAAACTGTAAGACTTCATCATTTGCTGCTTCCCAAAGATCGTACACTATCTTGTGTCGGGCTTCTTGGATGTTCTCATCATTCACCAAAGAGAGATCCAAGCCTAGTAGATGGCATTCTATAAACTTCAACGAGTAAGCACCACAATCATTACCACTCATGTTTACGCATCTCATCGGGACATATGAAACAGTATACTGTTTAACATTGAAATCTTTCTTCTTATCTGAAGACTGGACAGCCTTGACGATTCGTGGAATGAGGACGGCGAATGCTTCCACGGCCTTGGTGTTCTTCTTACCCCCACAATCGAAGACATCTATTGTCCGGTTCACAAGATTGACGCATATAGAGATCCAGTGGGCTTGGTTAATACAAATAGGGATGTAGAGACGATCGATATCAACGTACCATACTGATCCCCTGCTTCCATGATATGGAAGGTCGCCTCTTCCATACTCTAGAAAACTCTCGTCGAGTTTGTACCCTTTCCTGTTTCCGTCAAACTTGCCGTAGGCCGTGATGATCTGATTACTAAACAAGCAGTTCAAAAAAGCAACTCGGTCTGGCTTCCATCGACGCAATGAGGTTCTTTCCCGAAACAAATACATCATGGCGTCCATGTCCTGAAAAAGAGAAAACAATTTTTTTAAGAATGAGAAGCAACCACACAATTCATTGTACAAAATAAATGAGCTAAACTCACATGGTTCTTCAACCATTGATTAGGGCCCATTATACGCGAAACTAACTCTGCATCAAATTTAGATGGCCCAATCTGAAGTACTCTGTAAAGAGAAAGCATTAGTATAAACGGTAGATTTGAGAAAACGAAGTCAAACAATAGAAATATTACTTACGTGGGATTCATTGTCCATTCCATTAGTTTGGCCCATTTGTCTTCTCGAACAAACACCAATTCATAGTCGCTGTCTTTGCAACGGACTTCTGGATCATCAATATCACTCAAGAATGGTCGCTTCGAGATCTCTGGCCGGAAAGAAGTCATAGGCGTAGTGAAAGCACAAGGTTCTTCGAACTGCTTATCTTGAGATGGATCAAAACCATCAACATTTGACTCTTGGGTAAGGTTGCCCATCGTCTTCTGTAAATGCTCTTGGGTCCCTAAATTGGCATCTAAGGTGCCAAATAAGCTGCCAAACACATCAGACAAGTCTGTATCCTGGTTATAAAACACAAAACATGACATTAATAATTTTAAAACATATATATTACACCACAAAATACAATAATATTACACACATGATCCAAAACATCATCATTACATCAATATTGCACCCAGCAAAGACAACATCATCCTTACAAATATATTACAAACCGCAAGAACATCAACCGAGGACATGAAAAAAGAAGAGCAACCGAGCACATGAAAAAAGAGCAACCGCAGACATGATTCAAAGAAGAGTAACCGAAGACATGAAAAATCTCTACTTCTTGTTTACCTTTGTCTGAGACCTTGTCTTCGCAGCATTTGCAGGACCACCACTGCGAAAAGGAGCAGAAGCTCGACTGCCAGTAGGACCAGTAGCTCGAGTACGAGAAGGAGCATATGCTCGACTGCCAGAAGGAGCTTCACCACGAGTAGAAACCGAAGTATGAGCTTCAGTAGAAGCCGGAATAGGAGCAGGAGTATAAACCGGAGCAGTATTAGAAACCGGAACAGTAGCCGCAGCAGGAGTGTTAGCCGGAGCACCACCCTGATTCTGAGATGAAAGGAGCTTCTCCTCTAATTTGGCAAACCGGTCATCAATCATGTCGCGTACCTCGAGCCCCAAGGCAGTGAAAGAAGACTTGAACATAACCTGGATATAAGACTTCATTTCCTCTTCAAGATCTCTGTACTTCTCGGTTGATCTTTGCAAAAGCAACCTCTTCTTCCTTGACTCGGCACCAGTATCCTGATATTTCTTCTTTCTCTTCCTTGGAGCAGACACAGGGGTGATTTCTGTTTCTTCTTCTACTCCAGTCTCACTTGTTTCTCCAGCCTCCTCTTTATCTGAACCATCTTCATCAGAACTGTCCACAAATGGCTCTACAATTTCCTTGAAACCCCACTCATGCTTACTCCAATCATATTTCTTTTCGATCATCTCCATCATCAGATCGACTCTTTCATCCTTCATCTCAGAAGCTCGTTTAAACTCCTCACCTAAAACGACATTGTAATTTCCAGTGGAAGATAAATATGGAAACACATCTCCCTACAAAACATAAAAAAATTAACAAAGATTAGCACAAACAATAAGAAACTATAAATCAAATCAGATATATTTAAAGAACTTACAGTGGATCCAAAAGTAGACTCTAAGCTAGTAATATCATCATAGGAAACCTTGGCAGAGCCTTTCCAGTTCCTGCATCTCATGCTAGTCACGCCTTGTTGGAGTTTCTGACCCAAAAGCGACCCAATGTCTGGAATAGCCTCCATCAACCAAATCTGAAGTGCATAAGAGAACCCATCTAAAACATAGCTGTTCTGAGTCTTCACTTTATCCCTAGCTTCGATAATAGAAGTCACCAGCATATCAAAGGAGTGAAGACCCCATGGATATTTCCTCATCTTCTCAAAATCCATCACCAGCTTGATGTACTTGTGTGGGATGGCAACCCTCTCATCCTTCGCCATAATTATACCACAGATCACACACAAATACACCATCCTCAGCCTATCTACACGAGACCATGTATTACAATTCTTCAGATGCACCTTCCTGATTTCCTCTAAGGAAATTTTTCCTTTTCTCCTTAGCAACTTTGCCCAAAACCCTTTATCATATTTCCAATTATCAATATCCAAGTCAGGCTCGTCGTCTTCATACTTCAGACCAGTGATCGCATAGAACTCTTGCATTGAAAATCTGAGAGGCCTCCTAGCATAATGGAACCACAGCTCATGAAGCTTCGAGGTCAGAAGCTGCTTACAAACAAACGTGTGGATCACTCTCCCCGAATACTGAAGCTGGTGAACATAAATGTCCATAACCTGAGCAAATAGCGGATCAGCTAACACATCCTTGTAGTCGGCTTGAATGTACTTCTCCACCTCCTTAAGTATGGAAGTTCGACAAGTGTTGTTAATCTTCTCCACTTGTGTTTCACTTCCCTCTTTGAATAGACACTGAGGCAACGGATCCAACATCATACCTGTGAACAATGAAACAAATACAATCACCACAGGCTCAATTCATGCTAGAATAATTCATCACTCTGACATCTTAGTCAAAACAAAACAAAGATAAGTGTTCAAAAACGAGACCAAATACCATTCATATATCATTCTCACTAAACAAAACAACACGATTGTATAGCATTGAGATAACAACTCAACTCGGTAACCACAAAAACCACTCAAATCAAATAGAAAAACAAAGGCAAAACATCTTTATAAGCCTTACACCAAACATGAAACAGAAACTAAATAGTTTACAAGCTTTTCAGATGTTAAACCGAAGCAAAATGCCCTCTCCATTTACATCAATGTCACAAAAAGACACAACATAAACTGTATATAAGTCATGAGACCAACTCGTTGACCACAAAAAAATCAAAGTAAGCTACTTTCATATCCTAGATAGCTAAATCATTCGTACAAACTAAATAACGAAACCTATTACACTCAAATCGTGATTAAGAACACTGAAGTGAAAGAGAGAAAGACATGCAACGAATCCCAAGTCCTAGACCAAACCCGAAAATCGCTTATAATAAGACATGAGTGAGAAATCAAAATCAAGAGGAAGAAGCTAGAGAGTTCCGACGAGTTACCTGAGAGCAAGACCGCGAAGTGGGTTTGGTGTAGGAGAGCGTTGGTTTATGAAGAAAACCACGGCGGAGTCGAAGAGGGGAGAACGAACACCGGAGCCGGCGAAGAGAAGCAGCGTCGAGATGTATAGCTCCTAATTTGTCTCCGATTTGCTCTCTAGAGTAGAACGAAGGAGAGGGATTTTTTAGGGTTCTAAGGAACTCAATTTGGGGAAAAATAGAGTCGATCCCGTGAAACACCTTCTCTTATCTTTTTTTTTTTTTAATCAATTAATTAATCAATTACGAAAAATATTAAAAATATATAATTATGTTTATAATAGGGGGTTAATGGGGTTTATACAAAAAATTATGGCATTGGGACAACTTTATGTTCAATATATGGTATAAGGACAATGTAGTAGATTATTTGTTCCATATTTCCAATTTTCCCAAAAAAAAACTATATAGGTTTTTGTTTTATTTCTTCTCTTTCCCCTAATTATATTTATGTGAGACAATTCATCATAATAATGCTAGAATAGAAGGTAAAACTTAGGTAGTGCACCCATAACAATCCAGATTCGATGCCTTCATATTTTTTTTCTTTTATTATCAATGGGTGCACCCAGTTCACAGAGACTCTAGATTCGCCCCTGTTCCAGAAGATGTCATTACAGTTGCAGCCTTAATCATTATTACAGTATTACTAGATACAAAGGGATTACATCATTAAGAAAACACAAAGGTATCTAAGTCGTTATCGGAAATGAGTAAATACTATAGACAAACCCCTCAAAAGAGGGAGATATAGACCTAGCTAAAGGGAGTCTAACAATCACCAAATAAATTAAAACAAGGAGGAGAATAAGCGACATGCGGGACTAAGCCAAATGAAAACTCATTTTAAGTTTCTTGACAACTTTTTTTATTAATGTTCAAATATATATAACACAAATAAATATTAAGTTTTAGTTTAAAGGAAAGACAAACCTTCACAACTTGTCAAGTGGCTATATAGAACCAGTTCTAAATAATTTATAGTGGAAATTCAAAATAATAATGTATATAGTGAAAATTCATTTGAGAAATTGCTTTTTATTTATTTTTAACAATTTTCTTTTCTTAGTTAGTTAGTTTTGCAGATCTTCCCATTGGAAATACTTCAAGTGTCTAACACTTGCTTTGTCAAAAAAAAAACTAGATCTACATTGAAAGTCTTTGTTTATAAGTGGTGAGAATTTAAATCTATTTTAACCAGATAACTATTGATATAAGTAATTGATTATATATATTTATTAATTGTTTAGAGATATATTTACTTATATAAATGATTAAAGTAGATAAACAAGAACAATTTTCTTTAGATCAATTATATTAGTTTCTTTGATATAATACTAAAACATTTATTGTAGTTTATAAATGATTAAAGTAGATATGAAATTTTTTATTGTAGATTTAAGTTATTTATGAAAATTATCATCTTTAAAGATAAACTTGAAAATAAAATCATCAAATTTGGGTTAAAATTATAACATCTTCGATATTTGGCCATCTTTGTCAACAATTTCTAACTAAATAACTCTAATTATAATAACAAAATTAAAAAACAGAAAAGGAGAAACAATAAATAGAAGAGAATACCATTTTATAGTTGAAATTCTCTTTTATCGTTAAGAGATTCTAGAACAAATTGTCTTCGTCCTACTTTAAAATCTTAACTAGATTATGACCCGCCCTTTTCAAGGGCGGATATATTTTTGATTTACTTTTTTATGAAAAAAAATAATTTTTATATTTGACTTTGTTTTGTAATCATATTTATGTTTGATATTAAAATAGTTCCTTAAATAAATAAAATACATAGTTGAATATAACATTTATCAATAAGGATCCGACTGATTCAAATACAGCGGTTGCGGATGCGGGAGTTTGCGGATGCGGGTGATTGCGGTTTCAAGCGTTATTTAGCGTTTTGTATGACTGGCACAACGTTTGGAAATTGATGTATTTGCGAGATATTTTTGATTGGTTGATTATGAGATATTGCAGCGGTTTAATAATAAATTATCAATATAAACATATTATAACATTATAAATTATAAAACATACTATTGTAATACAATATAATAGTTATTAATATAATATGATAATAATAGTATTATGTTTATTTTTTTAACTTTTAATTAGTTGAAATTTATAATTTTAATAATTTTTTGAAGATTTATGTTAAAACTTTTAAAAGAATATTTTTCTTCGTTTTATATGTTTATATATTTATATATGTATGTATATTTTTTTAAAATTCTAATGAATAGCTAGTTTAAAGTGTTTATAAAACAAATTATGATATTGTTTGTGAATTTAAAATAATATATAAAATGTGTAAATATTTTTATTATTATATTTTCATTTGAATATCACCAACTTTTTTAAACTGAATATCAAGTATCTATACTATTAAAACTGAAATATCTTTGAAAATTGTATAGAAACATGGATAACAATATAAAAAAGAATATAAAATTGTTTAGAAACATGTATAGCAATATATTAAAAAGTAACTGATTTATGTTATTAAGAAAAATTGGAAGTTCATTATATTATGAGAAACTATATATTTCAGTCAGCTTTAAAATTTACGAAAATGTCTCAATCTAAATATCTAAAAATATATTTTGTCTAAAATAGTCATACAAAAAATTTAAACTTTATATACATATTTCAAATCAAAATAATAATCTAAATTGATTTATATTAAAAACAATTATTAAAAATATACATATATTCAAAAAATGATTTTACTAAAATATTTTCCAATAGCTATTATAAAAAATGTTTTCAATATATATATGAAAAATATAATACAAAACTCAGTTTCAAACACCAACTCAAATTAGGTTTTGATATTTCATATGAAGTTTTTAAAATGTAACTTATGTAACTATCTATATGATGATACATATAAAATATTATTAATTATATGATACATATAATAGTGTCATGAAAATTAATTATAACACATTTTTAAAAGATACATCGGTAGGGATACATGGATCAAATGGATCAAAAGTATAGTTTATAATATATTATAAGTTTGTAGATGGTCCATAAACAATAAAAATTTGGTGTTTATGGATAAGTCCAGTATAATGTATAATGAGAACTTGATTAAATCAAGAAAGATATTTGAACCCAAACCAAAGGGACATTTAATATGACGCTCGGTTAGTTTTATGTGATAATTTCGGTTATGTTTAAGTAGTTTCAGTGCATTTATAAGTAGCGTGTATTATTAATTCTAGTATTATTCTAACAACTCTGAAAGTGTCCAAAACAATTTCTATTAGTAGATAAAAAATAAGACTCTAAATTAATAGATTAGATTATAAAATCAAGATATACTACTATGAAAAAACCTTAATTAAATAAAAAGCGGGTTTTCTATATATACACATATATTCTACATTTTCACAAAGTGTTAACATGACAACTTATAGAGAGCAAGCTTCAACCACCGTTTCAGGCGGTCCTGACGATAAAACCTTGGAGGTTACTCCAGAACATTGCTGCTCTTGCTACTTCTCTACCGTTATTTTCGTTTTCCTCCTCGCTATCGTCCTTACAGGTTTGGATAATTTTTTCCGCGACAAAACTACTTGTTACGCAGAGCTCTTTGCTCACTCCGTCTCCGTCTCCGTCTCAAACGTCACAAACGTTTCAACCGCTGATTGGAGAACAGTTTTTATTGCCAAGAGTCCAGTCACCAGGTGTAAACTCTCTCTACACAGTCACGTCGCGTCTCCTTCGAAGCGACGAGGTTCTCTCCCACGTATCTCCGTCGCTGGATGACTTCGAGCGACCTGTTACGTCAGAGAAAACTGATGAGCCGGTTTCAACTGTCGACTTCAAAAACGTAGTGACGCCGGTTGTTAACGGCAGCGTGGTTTGAGACTATCGTGTGGAGAGTGTCGTTGGGTTGAAGGCGGAATTCGCACATGGGTACTTGACGGTGGTTTGCCACGATATCCCGGTGAAGTATACGGCGGATGCAGTGGGGAACGTGGTTGGTTCGTTGCTTGGAAGTATGCGACGATGTGGATATTCACTCCGGGATAACTTGAATCCTGTTTAGATATTGAGATCTCTCCCATCTTTGATATATAGTATTTACTAGTTCATGGCTTTAAGTTAATTTGTTTTCTTATTTGTATTTTCAGTTTCATATTTAAAATGTTTTTAGTCGTGGTTAATTAAATAATATGGGATTAAACATGTAAGTAGTCAGATTTTGATATAGTTTTTTCATGCAAAAATTTGGAACCAAATCCGTCAATCTGACCAATATTAGGATCATTTCTACGTAACCAAGTGAAACATTGGCCGATTAACTAATACCAATGGTATAGATGAGTCTGGTCAGTCCATCAGTCCATCAACACTAAAATACTATTTTTCCGGTGCCTTCGATGCTGAAGATTTGAATCTAACTGACATTGTTTCCCAGTTATGATGAAGCTTACGAAGCTGGAGATATTGATATAAAATGTCAAATTGTGACTTAGAAGCCATGAGAACAAATGAGAAGATTAAATGGTATTCTTGCATTACACATTTAAATATATTTTTAATAACTCAAATAAACTTCTAGTTTCCTAATCTTCATGTTTTTCTTTTCCAATTTGTCTATGGGGTTCTTTTGTTTGTTCTTCTTCCATGGATAAATTAAAATAAGCTTCTAGTTTCCTAAATACCTGAAATTATATCAAGCTTTATAAGTCTTAGTGTCTCTTTTGCTTACTCATACGTGAGCTTCTGTGTTTGAAAATTCGAAGCAGCCAAATGAGATTTGAGTGTCTGAATTCATATAACAACTGTTCCATAGACTCAGTTGGTTGTCTTAGTGGTTCAAATCCACATAAGTAATACCATGTTCATCTCTACCAATGCCAAAAATTACATGAGTTGGATTCTAAGGAGGATACATGCTTTTATGGTTTTCAGTTCCTAGGGCTTACCGGTTTGATTATGTAATAACTGGTTCGACATTTCTCCATAACCAATAAAAGATTACTCTTAAACCAAACCAAAATTAGTACACTAATCAAAGAAACCAGTAAATACTCCCTTTAACAAGAAAACAGTATGTAAATACTGTATCAACTGTTGTATTATCCTGCTAGGCTGTTACATATGTGTGCTTGAATATTGTTCAGAGAAATGTAAATGCTTGACAGATAATCGCTCACGCTTAACGCGTGTAACGGATGTGAAAGTTTTATAAACTCATGAATAAATCCAATTATCCAACATCATGTTTCACTGACAACCACCATCTGTAGAGTTCTTT
Organism: Raphanus sativus; assembly: GCF_000801105.2. NCBI lineage: Eukaryota > Viridiplantae > Streptophyta > Magnoliopsida > Brassicales > Brassicaceae > Raphanus > Raphanus sativus. Next base: position 17,600 of record NW_026615921.1, read on the forward strand.
TTCCCGATATGCAAATTAGTAGATTCGTACTGCACTGAACACGATAAAACTGTTTTTTTTTCTGTAAACTAGGAGGTGTCAAGTAGTTCCTCCAGACCCAGGATCAGCCGGCGCTAATACCGATAATATGGTGTAAAGTATCCCTTCCAACAGAAATCGAACTAGGAGAGCAATAAAACCTACTCTAAACACTAAACCACTAGCTCAACTCACCGTTGGTAACACGATAAAACTGTTTCCACAAATTAGATTGCATAACTTTATTAACTTGTCGTGGAAGTTCTCTAATTTCAGTGGTAATGTTTTTTGATATTTTTCTTTTAATTGGAAATAAGAATAAAATATGTAGATCAGAGATTTTGGTCAAAAGCATATATACAAAATTGTGGATTATTTTTATTTTCATAATATGTAATATCATAATAAATTTATTTTGTTAAATTACTAAAACAAAAGAACCTTTATTAATTAAATATACAAAAAGGGGGGGGGGGATTATTATATTATCTGAAAGATGATTAGTTGGTTAGGGAGTAAAAGAGAAAGATTGTGTAAACTCGAGCGCTTGCTTCCCTCCAGATCAGTATCTCAACCAAACGCAACTCATTCCCTCGTTTTCTTCCACCGTCTCTTTTTTTTTTTTCTCTCCTCTTCTCTCCCTCTCCCGCTTTTTTTCGTTTCGCCGATCTGCTCACATTCCCCTCCCGGAATCTCCGCAATCTCAGCCCCAGATCCGCCTCCCTTAAACCTCTCAGGATCTCTACTCCCCCGGAGATCCGAATTTCCAGAAACTGCTTTCGCCGTTTCGTTTTTCCGCGGTGGAGAGATTTATCGAGATTCGTGTTTCCCCATGTCGGACTCTCAGCAAGAAGAGCCTGAGCAGCAACATCCACCTCCTAAGCGGCAGCATCATATCTCCGTAGCTTCTATGAACCCTCCGCTTGTTGCTCCGGGAGAGTATCACCGGTTTGACGACGCGGCGGCGGAGACTCGTCCTGATCAGGTTTCTGAGGCAATCGTCATCAAATCTTCCGTAAGTCTGTCGTCAGTTGGGAATTATGAGTTATCGTTACATTTCTGATGCGAATTGTTGTGAGATAATCTCGATTTCGGCGGTTTCATATCGCCTCTTTGATTAGGCTCGTATATGGATTTAGCATTGCAAGTGGTGATTGTCTATGACTAGTTTAATTGCTGGTGGTCTAGGGTTTGTACTTGCTCTTTAGAGTAGATTTTGTGCTATGTTGGCCTTATTTGGAATCAAACGTTGATCTTCTCTACTCTACTCATTCAGTATTACTTTGGTGGTGTCAGTTTCATGTTTGTTCATCTGTTTAAAGAGGTTTAGTTTATAGAAATGTGATGTATTTATTAACTGTTTAATTGTTTGTCTTTTATTTATTGGCAGATGACTGATATGGTAAACCAGAATGAGCCCAGTGAATTGAATGCCGGTGTTCTTCTCCGAACACCTATTTCAGGGAAAGGAGGTAAGGCCAAGAAATCATCTAGGTCAGTCAAGTATAATAAAATTGGAACACAGGCTTCTGCTGGTTTTAATGCTGGTGAGTTTTGGCCTGAGATGGTTCTCTGTATGTTCTTTCTATCCCCACGCAGGCGCCTGTTAGTAGGGGCATTGATAAATATTTTACTTTATGTGCTCTGAGATAACTGTCTAACATTACATGAATGAAAGAATGGGATATAGTTGATGCTAGTGAGAACTGAGAAGGATCTTTTTTGTTTTGGCAGGTTCTCCTGGAAATAACTTTGCACAAGCTGGTACTTGTCGCTATGATAGCTCTCTAGGTAATAACTTATTGCACAAACTAGTGTTGTTTCACGGAAAGTATTTTTGGTTAAGAAACCTTCTTTTAATGATCTAATCTAATTCCAGGTCTTTTGACAAAGAAATTTATCAATTTGATAAAACAAGCAGAAGATGGTATTCTTGATCTGAATAAAGCAGCTGATACTTTAGAGGTTGACATATTCAAACTCGTAACTGCCCTCTTGATGTATTACTTCCCATCAATTTCTTAAATCATGTTTCTGCTGATGCAGGTACAAAAGAGAAGGATATACGACATAACCAATGTGTTAGAAGGGATAGGTTTGATTGAGAAGACGCTCAAGAATAGGATTCAGTGGAAGTAAGCATGTTATCCGAGTATCAATTTTTTTGGGATTCCTTTGATTTGATGCCTCACGTGTGAGTCACGGTTTTCTGAGTTTTCTTTTGTCTGTTTTAGGGGTCTCGATGTTTCAAAACCAGGAGAAACATTGGAAAACATAGCTAACCTACAGGTATAGAATATGCTTATGTATTCATTTACCTGTCACATGTTCTGATGTTCCACTGCAAACAACTATGTTGTGCAATGCTCAGTTAATCACCAGTTTTATAAAGTTCTTACGTGGGTATATGTTAATTCACATTGTCTTCTTGAACATCGTATGCTTATAGTTCTTGTTATACTTATACCTTTCCTTCAGATCTACATTGTTAAGAGGGGAGTTACTAGTATACTAGTAAATGCACCACAAACACAAACATATGAATGAGATGGGCTTTTGTTTATGTTTCTCGTACAGTCAAGTACACCAATATGAATATATGAATAGTTGGTCACTGCAAATTTTCTTTGATTATCAGTCATTCATTTATTTCTTGTTTCGTCTTCTGTTTCCAAAACTATTGGGATTATTCATATTTCCATTACCAGTTGTAGTTTGATATTTACTTATCCTTGATTCTCGTATAGGACGAAATACAAAACCTCACAGCTGAGGAGGCAAAACTAGATGACCGAATCAGGTATTCTCGTAGATTATTTTCTTTATGTTTTCTGCTGTTCTTGTAACTTATTCAGCATCGACCTGGTTGCAGAGAATCACAAGAAAGATTAACAAGTTTGAGCGAGGATGAAAATAATAAAAGGTAAGCTTCTCCTGCTATTCTCTAGCGGAAGGTACATTACAACATATCTGCTTGCTCTGACTCTCCAACTCTTAGGCTTCTGTTTGTTACTGAAGACGACATTAAGAACCTACCATGCTTCCAGGTCTGATCTCCTTCTAGTGATTACCTGTTTCTCTATCACCTGAATTCTACTGACTGGGAATACTGATTTGTGGTGTGTCTCTCATGCCTATTTTAGAATAAGACGCTGATCGCTGTAAAAGCACCGCATGGAACAACTCTTGAGGTGCCAGATCCTGATGAGGTATGCCTAAGCGCACATAAAAGAAATGCACAACACACTCTTTGTAACTGTTTTTCTATTTTCATAACTTATCCTTCCATTAATCAGGCTGGTGGTTACCCTCAGAGGAGATATAGAATAATTCTGAGAAGCACAATGGGACCAATCGATGTGTATCTAGTCAGGTAAATCCTGTCCTAATGGATTATGTTTGCCAAACGATAAATTTATAGAATTGAAGTGAGTCTGACATTTTGTATTGTTTGAAGTCAATTCGAAGAGAGATTTGAGGACATTCCTGATGTTGATGACCCTTCAAACGTTCCATCAACTTCTGGTGTCCCTGAGAACCAAGATGTAGCCGTGCCGATTGGGGAGGACAGCACCATCAAAAACATGGAAACACAAGAAGTTGATGATACACAACGAGTTTACTCAGACATGGAATCTCATGACTTTGTTGATGGTATCATGAAGATTGTTCCTCCAGATTTGGATGTAAGTCCCAACTTCTTCAACCTTAAATTATTTCGCAACAGTCTGCAAACTCAGAAGGCAACCAAGATATAGCTAGGAAAAGTAATTGACAACATAACTTTAATATTCGAAGCTAGATTCATTAATTATCTGAATTTTACATGATGCAATGCACAGATGGATGTAGACTACTGGCTTCGATCAGAGGTAGGCGAAGTCAGCATCACAGACATGTGGCCAAACGAATGTATCCTTGATTCCGTCACTTTCTCTGCTTTGATCTAAATATCTCTTTGAGCTTTTTTTGAGATTCTTCCTCTCCTTAACTTATTATCATCAGCTGGATCGAACTGGAACAACCAGATGCTTTCATTTCACCAAGGCGCTGGACCGAACTGGAACCACCAGATGGTTTCAAATGATCAAGGCGCTGGACCAAGCAACACAACCCAGGAACTGCCAAAGACTCTATCGAGCCCAAAACGAGAACAATCCACTGCTACGACATCTGCAGGTAGCTGAAGTCACCATCATACCACATTACAAGCACCACCATATATCTGTATATAGAATCTGATCTGAGATAATCCAGAGTTATGTTGTGTATATAGTAGATGCGACTTAGAAACCAACCTTAAAGTTTCATTTGGTCCGGTTTTTTTTCAGTTAATTGAAAAAAATAAAATAGAAAACCAAATAACCCAACTAGTTTATAAACGGTTTTAACATTAACTACAATGATTAAATTGAAGTTAATTAATTCAAATCCAATAGCCTCCTCCTCCTCCTCTTCAGAAAACCTCCAAACCGTACAAAACTCCAGCAAGTTTCTCCGGCCCATCCTTAACGAAGTACAAGTCCCTCATCCTCTGGAACGCATGCCACGTCAGCAGACTATCCGAACCGGCCTGATGACATTTACCAACCTTCCGGTTCACCTCAAGCGACCGAGCCAACCGGTCCAAACCGCCGTACAATCTCCTCTCGCAGAACTTCATCATGTGCTTCACGTCGTACACTCGCTCCCCGAAGAACGCTCTGAGCAACCGCAGAAACTCCCGCAGCGAACTCGGAAGCTCCCGGCGCGTGAGGATCTTCACGAGGTAACCGAAATCGTACGCGCTGTGGAACGTCACCCAGCTCACCGACTCGTTGCAGATCAACCCCGACGACATCATCAGCTCCGCGAACCTCTCCGACTCGACCCCCTCGCTGCGGTTACGCTCGAAATCGATCCCGTGCCTACGGAGGAGCTCGATCGAGTCCTCCGCGTGGGCGTCGCGATCCACGTCGAAGTCGCGGAAATTGAATTCCCAGATGAAGCGGCTCCCGTCGGCTCCCCGCCGAGATCCGGGAGGTTCCCGTCGGCGTCGGTGAGAGTGATGCCGACCTGGATGAGGCTGAGGACGTCGACGTTGGATTTGAGAAGCTTGTAGAGGTAACCGGGGTTTCCGCGGCGGAGAATAGCCGGCTCCGCCTTGAAGATCACGCCGGGAAACTCCGTGTCCATGGAAATGAAGGGGAAATCCTCGACGACGGCGCTGATGAGGTGGAACTCGGAGACGAGATTGTAAGCCCAAACCTCACGAACCACGATGGATCCGCCACGATCGATGAGATCTGCATCTGGATTGATCATCATCGATTCCTTTTATTCTTATTTAGGTATCTGTAGATGTATTAGGTATATATAGGTGTGTGTAGGGGGAAAAGTGAAAGTGAAGGGTGACGGACGAGTCGGCATGCAGGTTCGGTGACGGTTAGTCTGAGTCGGTAGTTCGATTTTTCGTGGTTAAATCATAAACAATTGAACCGGGAAAAACTATGGTTTGGTGTAGATTAATCCAGTTTTTCAATTAGGTTATCGGGCTGAACCAATATTTTAGATTTTTTTGGTTAAATCCAAAATTTTCATTTAATTTTGGTTAATTCAATTAGTCCAGTTCGATTCTTATTAGTAGAAATTGTTTTGCTTTAAATAAAAATATTTTTTGAGGAAAAATAAAAATAAATAAAAATGAACTAATCAATATCGAATTGAGATGATAAATAACTAAAATAGTTTTATAGTAGTTCCGATTGGTATAGAACCCATAAGGCCATATAGCCTACCATAATTGAAAGATTTGGTTAGGTTCGGTTTGACATAGTTACGAGGAAAGGAAAACATGGGAAAAGTGGCAGTGGTGGAAACGCATCGTGGAGACGCATTGACTCTTGGTTGTTACAAACGCAACTTCTGTGTGTTTAGGACTCGGTCTTTCTTTGTGTACATCCAATCATTGCATTTGCACACCCAAGTCGTTATATTTAGTAACTAGAGTCGGCCCGCCCTACGGGCGGGAAGTTATAATAAAAGCTACTTTATATGAATTATATTAATTTTATGAAGTATTTAAAATATTATAGATTAATAATGATATCATAAACAAACAAATAATGAAAATAATTTTGAGATCATATTGTTATTTTTGAAAAATATTTTGATTTGAATTAAAATGACAGTAACCTTCATTATTCTCTATTTTAGAGAATACAAAATTAGCAAAAATAAATCAGAAATATATATATATATATATATATATATATATATATATATATATATTCTTTTTATTTTTATTTCAGTATTACATAATAAAATGTAAAGTTCAGATAAATAATACTAAATTTAATTCAGGAAGATTCAAGTTTTTTAAAAAATTTACACAAATAAATCTGTGTTTGAGAGGAACGTTGGTGATTATACAAAAAATAATAACACGTTTAACATGTTTAACATACTTTAAGTATTTAAAGAACTCCCCTATTATTATTATTATTATTATTGAATGGTAAAGAAGCTATATTGTCGAATCTTGTAAGTCCATGAGAAATGTTGTGTTCTGACTTCTGTATTCATGTTGTATTTTCTTTGTATACTTCCGTTATTATCTGACTGTTATTGTGGCGTCTCTATCGGTAGTTTTGAAGTTTCACCAACTTTAAGTATTTCAGCGGATTTATGTTCTCGGACTGCTCAAATTTACAAACGTTTGTGATTGCAGAAATGTCTTACTAAAAAATGGATTAAGCACATTAGTTAGAAGAAACATCCTCTGTCATTGATGGGGCTCTAAGGAATCATAGAGATAGCGTTGGACCCATCCCAGAGATCTTAGTAAAAAATGGAGAGAACACTGGTCTAAGATCAAACCAAGAGATTCTGATCGAAGCAGTTGTTCTGGAGAGGCAAAAAGATTGAATTTGGAGGACCCAGATGTGAATATCAAGAAAACTTCATCAACAAAACGATATATTACGATATTAATAAACCAATGAATCAAAGCAGGCGTGCAGAAGAACTTGGGAGTCAATAACTGTATCCTAAGACTCAGAAACATAAGCTAAAAGCACAAGACAACTCAGCTACAGTTTTCTGGAATGGCTTATAGAGATGTCTGTAACGTCTTGTATAGAACAGAGTACTACTAATACATTGTTATACAGCTTCATAATAGGGATTCATAGAGCAAGCTAATCAATGCAGGTCTAAGTTAACAGCAGATAAAATAGAAATTAAAGCATAAGACAAACTTAGCTAGCAGTGAAAAATTGAAGAATCTATAATGTCTGGAAAGGATCATAGAGATGTCTGTAATGTCTTCTACAGAGCTGAGTACTCAATATCATTAGTAAATGTTGAAACTTTATATAGCTTCGAAACCTCTTTATATAGCTCTGATCAAAACATCTAAAAAAAAAAAATATCTATGATCGCTCATTACAAAACAGAAACCATCAAAGCAATGTCTCTGAGCATCTCTATGTCCGATACTTATAGATCAGAGCTTCAACCACGATTAAAGATTGTATTTTTCTTAAACTTCGGCCAGCTTCGCCGCCTTAACGACTGGGTTTTCTCTAGTGACAGCCTCACGACCGGCTCATAGCTACAAACATGGCGATCTGAGTAACTGTGCTCGGCGGAGAAATCTCACCGGAACGGTACATGTATCCGGACAACACAACTTTCTTCCGGCCACTGGAGCATCGGTTCACTATGTTGATCTCTTTTAACCGGGTCGATCTTTTGGTAAAGTGAATCTTGACGGAAGAATCTGCCAGCTTGGTAACATGAATGTGTAACCGTATATATCTCAAACAGTAAACAAATACAAATACCTTTTGAAATAAAGATCAAACAACAAACCTCAGTTGTTGAAAATGATAAGAGAAGAATGAGGTCTGGAGTTAGACTTTAAGCTTCTTCACTAACCGGTCTGTTTTCTAATTTTTCAGGTACACCTAAAGAAGGAGACTAAACCTCAATTCGTGATATGGTTGCGTATATACTTGCAGTACACCCATGACCTGAAACATATACAAAACACATATCTTGATGGTCAAACCACTGCAGGAGCTTTTGCTGCAGAAAGCATATGAATAAAAATGTTTAGAGACTCCCTTGACCTTAAATCGTAAAGAACAGTTCAAGACACTATTTAACTTGAAGAAAACTATTCAAACTAAAAGAAAAAAATTGCTGAATGAATAAATCATCAATCTGAAACATGACTTATAAGATTAAAATCACCAAATACATGTTTCTTGCTCCTTTCTACTAAGCTGTAGAAACATATAAATGCATAGAGATCAATATTATTAGGCATACTACTTAGAGTATCAGAGATATTTACCTTTTTTCACCAACTCAACGGCGGCGTCTTCTGCTGTAGAACGTTGCTGGTACTGTAACGACACGTTTCTCTGCCACAGTAGCTAACCTTGGCTCAGTGGAAGTAATGATCCTGACTTGTCGGAAACCAAACCTACGGATTATTTTACCTGACAGAATAAAGTGCGATGCCAAACAGGGAAAGCAATCAGATGACCCAAGAAATAAAAAAAAAATGAAGAACAAACAGCATAATACAATCTTTTGGTATGAGTTCTAAGAGTTGCAAAATAAGATGCGATGAAAAGAGAAACACTGACCCATATTATACTCAACAACCGCCGCCTTTCAGATCAAACGAAGCATTAAAGACGACATACTGGAGGAGCAAACCAATGAGATTGATCATGAAGCTTTTACTGGGAACGTTTCAGTCGATGTGAAGAAGCTGAAACGGCATCTGTTGGCGCCGCACGAAAGGGAAAGAGAAGACGACGGTGTTTCTTTGCTGCTGGAAAATTAGGGTTAAGGAGGACAGCTAGTCGAACGGACCAGACACAATTCAGAATCCCCAGTCCAAAACAGAACACCAGAACGAAGCCCACACAACAGCGAGAAAATGAGACGCAGCGTTTAATTAAAGGGGACACGTGTCAGCACTGAAATGCACTAATTTATGTGCTGGCAGCTGATGTGGACCCTCCAGGAGAGATCAAAAGGCTTCTTTATATATAAAGATTAGTATAAACAAAATACATTTCATTTCTATTAGTTCTTTTAATGTTTTTTTCTTAAATCGTTGCCAAAAAAAAAGTTTTTCTTAAATCATCGTTACAACTTACCACGATCAGTGAACATACAAGGGATGTGTAACTGCGGCTAAGAATACAAACATTGAATGAATATCTAACGCATTAAATAATGGTTGCATTTTGCAGAAAAGGTATCGTTTGGTTCAACTTCTGGATTGCTTAACTGGTTGTTTGTCTAATAACTATTCATCTTATTTTCTAGTATCTGATAGGATGTACATACATCTGGACAATGCATTGAGAATTGGTTATGCTAGTTATGCATATAATTTTGCTCTCTTGTCCAGGTTAAGAAACAAAAAGGATGAAGAAACACTCATTAAATGCTTGTTTGTCAGGGATGAGATTAGTTGGTCACTTACTAAGAAACACATCAGACCTCCATATATAGTATTTGATGGCCACGACACAATCACCACCTGCCATGGGGGGAAAGAGGAGAGACACATGTTCATAATCTTATGAGGAGAATCATGATAGAGAGGAGGCAAGGGTATCAGGGTATGTCTTTGTGATTGAACTTGTTGGTGAGATGAGTCGTATAATTCATGATATTGATATTGTCATCTTTTTGTTAGCTATGATCATCTGTTCCTTCAGTGTGGATCGTAATTATACTAGTACACTATATCCTATGTGTATTTGTGTGTATATATGGCAATGCATTGCAAAAAAGTCGAGGGTGAGCGATGTCGCGTGACTTAAGAACATGAGAAGGCAAACTAATAAAATAATGAAGACATGCATTGACCTTCCCACTTTTTAAAAGAATCAGATTAACTCTGTGTTCCGTCAGTTTCTGTCATGATCTACCTGCACGCTGCACCAGTGCACCTATATGCATCTACATTCATATGTACGCGTATTACGTATATAGTGCTGTGACAACCACTCATTGAACATGAACAAACATAATATGGTCGCTGGTTGCTTGCTAGACCAAGCACTGGGTGTTGTTTTTTTAAGCTAGTGGCTGATTGTTAAATGTTAACGACTAGAAAACAAATCAAACCTACATAACTTCGTGATTCATAGGATTTTTATACTGGGCCTTATCAGAAAAATCCATAAAAAACCCACTAACACTGTGGGATGATTATACAACAAAAGAAACAAAAAAGCTTGGTGTCTTTAAAATATAAATGCCTTTTGGTGACCGCACATAACAATATACATAAAGAAAAAAAAATAGTAAATGAAATTGTAACGTCCCGACCAGTCCACATCCACGGTTAATGGGTCACTCACGGTTAATAGGCCACTTTCGGTTTTTGGGTCCCATTCCATCCGACGGTCGATCCACTAATCTTTTCAAAGGTTCGAAATCATTGTTTACTGACCATATAATCACTACATGACTTTTCTCCGTGTTTTGATTTCACTCGTACAGTATCACGAATCACTTCTCGATAGGTCACCCATCCTTTCACTACTTTAGACCAAACACGCTTAACTCTAAAGTTCTAACGATGTATGACAAAAAGGTAAGTCAACTTTGATGACATAACTCTTAAACCTTTCCATATATCATAATTCGGAATGCTACAAAAATGAAAACATCTTAATAGAGGAACGTCATTCATTGCTCAAAGTATGACTAGACAAGGAAGAAGACAATCTTATGTGGCTCAAGAGCACCCGAAATAGCTTTTTGAATTCTTTGTTAATGAAAGATGTTTCCTCTGATGCTTCTTCGGGGATTTTGTGTTTGTTTTTTTACACTAGGATCAGATGTTATTGATTAAGTGTAGGTGTAGTAGATAATCGTGCTTTGTATCGGATATCTTTTAAATTTTGCTAATGAATTTCAGTTGGAAAAAAATGAAAGCATCTTAAGAAATCACTACAGCCTATCTCAGATGGAATACACCACGCATAGGTGTTTAATCGGTAATTTTCTAGACTTTTTTGAATGGAGAAATACGTGAAGAAAGTAAATTGGGACTGCGTTTAGCTTCTAGATCCTGAGATATATGGGGTTAAACATAATTACAGATTAAAAAATAAATGGTTACTACATATATATATTGAGTCAATTTAGAGGCTGGATGATTTATACATATTAACTAATTAAATTTTGGAGATTGAAGTAAAAGTTTTATTTTGTTGTGCCAAAAATCGGTTCTAGGTGATTAGGTGTAGTAAAAAAATCTTTACTTTTATAAGAAAAACAAATAAAAGAAATTTTGTTTTTTTTTTGTCTGGTTGATTATGCTATTACAAATCATGAAAAACATTACATAGACGATATTACAGCTTACGATACTACCTGTTTTGTGAAGATTTACGCTTGACTTCATCACCTGAGTCGCCATGTGAGATCCATTCCTGACAGTACTCCTTGCGCCATGCTGAAGATCTCTTGTAAGTCTTTTCTCTAATTTTTTGCATAATCCGTCTTCTTCAGGAATTGAAACTCAGACATGTTCCTATAAAAATTGTGTTGCCTCAGATTCGAATCCTAAACTTGATGTAGAAGCATCTAAACCTTGACTATTGGATTACGGTGCTTCCACAAAAGAAAACTAGTTTATGCGCTTGAAAATGGGTAGTAGACTAGTATAATGACAAAAAATGTGAGAAATAAACTTAGACGATGCGTGTTGTTGTTTCTTTTGATAGTTCGGGAAAGAACGAAACACACGTAATGCTGAATCCGACATTAATGTGATGCATTTTTTATAGTAAGTTTGGGTGAAGATTTTCCATTTATAACGAGAACAACTCTTCTTCATGATTACTAAGACATTTAATTTGTTCGTTCAACAACTTTGGTAACAAGTAAGCCAAAACTATTTATGATTTGATGTATGATGTGCTTATATATGAATGCTTGCGTATACTTATCATTCGAAGATATAATTATTTAGCCACATTTTTCATGTTAAACACGTAGTTCTGTCACGTACGTGTACACTGAACTTACAACAAGTCAACAACAACTAATTTTCCATTCATAAAATTAAATGTCTCAATAGTCTAGAAATATCTAGTACACAAAATGGAATATTATCATTGTTTGAAGAGAATACATCTGTTATAAACATCCACAATTGACAAAACAGCTTTATGATGGATTGCCGACATAATAGTATTGGTCTCTTTGTAATTGCATGTTGCAAAAAATCCCTATATATTAGTCATTGAGCATTGGAATATTTTTTATAGTCAAGTGTTATCACGAAAATGATTCTTAGAATCGTAGAAGATAGATTGGTCCATCTAAATATATAATATACTTTTCATTAAACTAATTAGTTAATTATTAGTGTATAAAAGAATATTCTTAATTGTTTCCTTAAATAAAAAATAACAAAATTTACTAATATAATTAAAATATATATGATAATTAGTGATTGCGAATAAAAAAAGATTGATAACAATTTTTATGTCGTCTCTCATTTTTGTTTAATTTTATATTATTCTTTGTCAATTTTTTCTTTTTCTAGGCTCATTCGTTTATTTTAAATCAAATTCCAAATTATTCTAATTTCATATATATTAATTAAAAATAATTGATTACTTTAACAACTGTAAGATCCATGGATTACACAATAAATTTGTTTTCCTAACACTAAATCAATTTTTCTTCGTCACAACACTGACAAAGAATAATTTGGAATTTGACAATCTGAAATAATGACAGTTTTTAGTCGAGTCCATCGTTTTCTTAAATGAACCTAGAATAATTTTAATGATTAAGTAAATAGATCACATACATAGTAGAATGTATTTGATTTAAAAATTTTGCATACCCACAATAAATATAAACCATCATCATTTTCATTTAAAATTTTGTTTACAATAAAAAAATACAGGACTGGACAAAATCTAAAATCCAAAACACGAACCAAATTCAATCTGAAAAGTAGTACTAAACTTTTAACCAAAATGGTTAGATATCCGAACGAGTTCAAATTTTAGTATTTTAGAAAACCGGAACCGAATCCGATCCGAACCAAAATATTTTGGGTGTCCAAGTATATTCGAACCAGATTTATATACTTAAATATATTATTATTTTTAAATTTAATATCTAAAAAATATACAAAATATATAAGTAATTTTTAAGCTGTCCTAAAATACTTGGAAATATAAAAAATAAAAATACATGTTTAAAATAGGTAAATATACTCAAAATACCCAAAATACTATAAATTTCATTGATTTTCATCCAAATATTTAAGTTAAACCAATTTTGATGCCCTTAAGCTTGTGTATTTTTGGTATAAATTATTTAAATTTATATGTTATATATTACTTTTATTTTTAGATTTTTCGAAATAAAAAATATATGAACTTTAATTAAAAATAAAATAAATAGGTTATTAGAATCTAAACCGAACCATAAAGATCCGAAGCGAACTGAATCGGTAAAGATCTGAATTGAACTGAACCAAAGCAAGCTAAATGATACTCGAATGTCCATCTTTAATCAAATGTAAAAAAATTATCGATAAAAAATAAATATTGCTTATAATATTTAAATATACATCATAGTTGGAAAAAATTCATCCAGCGCAATGCGCGGGTTATCATCTAGTTAATAATATTCATAGATAAATTGTCAACAATACATATAAAATTAAAACGATGTTTTTGGAAACAAAAGTATATATCCGTTCACCGATTATTCAAACTGTCAATATAGGTGACAACGTTGATAGAGGACATTCTTAATGGTATATTTGCTTAATGGGATATTTTCTTAGCTACTATCTTCTTGCAGTTGTGATCTCTGAGAAAATCAAGCAAAACTTGGCTGTTGCATCTAGGACATCTAGGGTTACTACTATCCAAAGATATGATGATGATGATGTACATGATGCAATTAGGGCAACCAACGACCACCATTGGTTTAGCCTCTCCTCCTCCACCTCCAGCTTCTTCCGAACATAACGATGAAGATGGGCTCTCAGTTGGCAAAGACGAATCCAATATATTTAGTTTCAAATCAAGTTCAAGAGTGCTCGCAGCTTCTTGTGATTCATGTTTCTTGCCTTCCAAGAAGAGTACGTTTGTTGATATATATTCTATAGGGATCTGAATAAGGAACACAACAAAATTCGAACAGGAGGTTGCGTTAGAAAACCTTTGAATCAAAAACAAAACAGTAAGAATTGATGTTAAAAATAAAAAACAGAAACAAAAACAGGAGAATTGACCAATCGAATTACCTAATTATCTACAGATCTAGTGAAGATGACAATAACAATATTTCAACAGATAAATTTGGATCTTGGTTCAAAGTTAGCTTACCTTGGTGAAGACTGGTTTTGTTCTTGTTCTTGAGAGTTAAAGAAGAAAGTTTGACGTCTTCATGTTATGGCTGGCTGTTATATAGACACACAAGATGAGAGCAGGTCTCATTGATTGTGTATTAATTTATTAGTAATTTAGTTTTATCTTCTTTTTTTAACACCGTAATTTAGTTTTATCTAACTTTCAAAATAAAGCTCCTAAGAAAAGTACTGATAGCAACGAGATATTTTGAACAATAATATGATTTTGAGGATAAAAATATACAAAATATTGAGTATGTTGCTTTGGCTTTGGAATTGCATTTACTACCAAATACAGTATAACATCTTTAAATTAATAATTGATAATTAATTATAACACTAAAAAATTCTATAAATTAATATAATTTTATAGTCCTAATTAAGTTTTTGGTTCAATTAGTATATCGATAAATTAATAATCTCCATAAATTAATAAAAAATTATAGTTTTGGTTAGTCCCAATATTATTAATTTATAGAGGTTTCACGGTACTATTTGATATCTTCCCAATTTTGATCATGAAAATTCAAAATCAAATTGAGAGAAAGAGAGAGTGGAGACCATTTATTCCGAGCTTGTAAGGTAATAATGTCTTAACAATAACAAATGTAGAGATGATGATACTATAAGATATTATCATGGCATGAGAACTGAAGAGGAAAATTGTTTCGATGACTAGTATTCGCAAATAATATTCTAAAATCATTTTTTATTCAAAGTTGAAAATTGATTAATATTGGCGATCACATGGATTTGGACAGATATCAATCATAGCGCACGGCCACAATGATGTAAAGACTTGCCAAAAGATGACTACACGAATGGATTTTGATTGTTAATATGGTTGACTTTATAAAGTGAATAAAGATAAGAGAATATTAAGAGTAAATAGCTTTTTTAAATATCGCCAAGCATCTCCGGGTAGACACAGAGCCTCCTCCCCACTGACTCATGCTCCACTTCCTCAGCAGAACATAGCGGATGTTCCTGCTAATCCGCAAAGCCCACGAGCAGCACGTACTCCCCGACATCCGTATCGCGCTCTGCTGCTTCTCGTCGGGATTTTCAGGCAAACGGAAACCTCCTTCCTTAGGAGTGTTGAGCTGGAACTGCTGTGGGCTCGGGAATCCCAGAACAGTTCGCAGGCTCTTGGCTCTTAATAAAAAATTCTCTCCTGACATTATCTTTCTTCAAGAGACAAGAATCCAGATGCCTTTGTCCTCAAGGAGCTGGAACCGCTGAATATGGAATCACACTTCCTGGTGTCACCATCAAACCCGAGCTCGGGAGGTCTGGCGCTACTATGGAGGGCCGATCTCGATATCCAAGTTATCTCTGCCTGCAATAACTTTGTGGACACACAAATAACCTACAAAAGACAACTTTCTTCAGTTCTTTTGTGTATGGAGCTCCTGAGGTTCCAAGGAGACAAGAGGTTTGGAATAAACTTACTGCTATTGGAGACCTGAGACCAGAGCCCTGGTTTCTGACAGGGGATTTCAATGAGATAATTGACAATACTGAGAAGTCGGGTGGGTAAAGATAGACCTGAAAGATCTTTCAGCAATTTCCGTTCTTTATCGCAACGAATGACCTGTTTGACTTGCGCCATCAAGGAGTCTCCCTGTCGTGGAGAGGGACCAGACACTCCCATAGAGTACACTGTCGACTAGATCGTGCTATGGCCAACAGCTCTTGGTCTGATCTGTTCCCTAAAGGTAGCTGCACCTATCTCCCCTTCGAAGGATCTGATCACCGTCCGCTCTACTCATCTTTCACCTCCACAAGGAAGAAGCGAGGTCATCACTTCCGCTACGACAGAAGCTTGAGACATAACCCAGAGGTTACAGCTATTGTTGAGGAAACTTGGGCTAAATCCAGCTCTTTCTCAGTGTCATCTAGAATAGCTAACTGCAGACGCGCAATTGCCTCCTGGAGTAAAAAACACCACATCAACAGTCAGAAAGAGATCTCTAGACTACAACAAGAACTAGATAAAGCTATGGCTGATACCTTTGTGGATGATTGTGCGATTTCTGTCATCAACCAACAACTGCTTATGGCCTAAAATCGGAGGAGGAGTTCTGGAAGCAGCGTAGTCGTCAACTCTGGTTGTCACTAGGTGATCTCAATACGGGCTACTTTCATGCTTCTACAAGATCCAAGAAGAGCCAGAAACCGTCTCTCCATG
>NW_026615922.1:0-34160 GCF_000801105.2 Raphanus sativus
AGAAGATATCCCACTTTCTATCCAGATGATTCCAGATTAGCCTGTTCGGACATATGCCATTATCTTCATGATTCTTATCAAACCAGGATGAACCACGATCTAAGAAGCTTTATTTGGAACCACTAATCAGTGGAGAATAACCAGGAAGTTGAAATAAATCTCATAGGAGTTGTGAGTAAGAAGATATCCCACTTTCTATCCAGATGATTCCAGATTAGCCTGTTCGGACATATGGCAATATCTTCATGATTCTTATCAAACCAGGATGAACCACAATCTAAGAAGCTTTATTTGGAACCACTAATCAGTGGAGAATAACCAGGAAGTTGAATAAATCTCATAGGTGTTGTGAGTAAGAAGATATCCCACCTTCTATCCAGATGATTCCAGATTAGCCTGTTCGGACATATGGCATTATCTTCATGATTCTTATCAAACCAGGATGAACCACGATCTAAGAAGCTTTATTTGGAACCACTAATCAGTGGAGAATAACCAGGAAGTTGAATAAATCTCATAGGAGTTGTGAGTAAGAAGATATCCCACTTTCTATCCAGATGATTCCAGATTAGCCTGTTCGGACATATGGCAATATCTTCATGATTCTTATCAAACCAGGATGAACCACGATCTAAGAAGCTTTATTTGGAACCACTAATCAGTGGAGAATAACCAGGAAGTTGAATAAATCTCATAGGAGTTGTGAGCAAGAAGATATCCCACTTCTATCCAGATGATTCCAGATTAGCCTGTTCGGACATATGCCATTATCTTCATGATTCTTATCAAACCAGGATGAACCACGATCTAAGAAGCTTTATTTGGAACCACTAATCAGTGGAGAATAACCAGGAAGTTGAATAAATCTCATAAGTGTTGTGAGAAGAAGATATCCCACCTTTTATCCAGATGATTCCAGATTAGCCTGTTCGGACATATGCCATTATCTTCATGATTCTTTTCAAACCAGGATGAACCACGATCTAAGAAGCTTTATTTGGAACCACTAATCAGTGGAGAATAACCAGGAAGTGAAAAATCATAAGGGTTGTGAGTAAGAAGATATCCCACTTTCTATCCAGATGATTCCAGATTAGCCTGTTCGGACATATGGCAATATCTTCATGATTCTTATCAAACCAGGATGAACACGATCTAAGAAGCTTTATTTGGAACCACTAATCAGTGGAGAATAACCAGGAAGTTGAATAAATCTCATAGGAGTTGTGAGTAAGAAGATATCCCACTTTCTATCCAGATGATTCCAGATTAGCCTGTTCGGACATATGGCAATATCTTCATGATTCTTATCAAACCAGGATGAACCACGATCTAAGAAGCTTTATTTGGAACCACTAATCAGTGGAGAATAACCAGGAAGTTGAATAAATCTCATAAGTGTTGTGACAAGAAGATATCCCACCTTCTATCCAGATGATTCCAGATTAGCCTGTTCGGACATATGCATATCTTCATGATTCTTATCAAACCAGGATGAACCACGATCTAAGAAGCTTTATTTGGAACCACTAATCAGTGGAGAATAACCAGGAAGTTGAATAAATCTCATAGGAGTTGTGAGTAAGAAGATATCCCACTTTCTATCCAGATGATTCCAGATTAGCCTGTTCGGACATATGGCAATATCTTCATGATTCTTATCAAACCAGGATGAACCACGATCTAAGAAGCTTTATTTGGAACCACTAATCAGTGGAGAATAACCAGGAAGTTGAATAAATCTCATAGGAGTTGTGAGCAAGAAGATATCCCACTTCTATCCAGATGATTCCAGATTAGCCTGTTCGGACATATGCCATTATCTTCATGATTCTTATCAAACCAGGATGAACCACGATCTAAGAAGCTTTATTTGGAACCACTAATCAGTGGAGAATAACCAGGAAGTTGAATAAATCTCATAGGAGTTGTGAGTAAGAAGATATCCCACTTTCTATCCAGATGATTCCAGATTAGCCTGTTCGGACATATGCCATTATCTTCATGATTCTTATCAAACCAGGATGAACCACGATCTAAGAAGCTTTATTTGGAACCACTAATCAGTGGAGAATAACCAGGAAGTTGAATAAATCTCATAAGTGTTGTGAGCAAGAAGATATCCCACTTCTATCCAGATGATTCCAGATTAGCCTGTTCGGACATATGCCTTATCTTCATGATTCTTATCAAACCAGGATGAACCACGATCTAAGAAGCTTTATTTGGAACCACTAATCAGTGGAGAATAACCAGGAAGTTGAATAAATCTCATAGGAGTTGTGAGTAAGAAGATATCCCACTTTCTATCCAGATGATTCCAGATTAGCCTGTTCGGACATATGCCATTATCTTCATGATTCTTATCAAACCAGGA
Source organism: Raphanus sativus (assembly GCF_000801105.2). Lineage (NCBI taxonomy): Eukaryota > Viridiplantae > Streptophyta > Magnoliopsida > Brassicales > Brassicaceae > Raphanus > Raphanus sativus. The sequence goes on from NW_026615922.1 coordinate 2,378, forward strand.
TGAACCACGATCTAAGAAGCTTTATTTGGAACCACTAATCAGTGGAGAATAACCAGGAAGTTGAATAAATCTCATAGGAGTTGTGAGTAAGAAGATATCCCCTTTCTATCCAGATGATTCCAGATTAGCCTGTTCGGACATATGCAATATCTTCATGATTCTTATCAAACCAGGATGAACCACGATCTAAGAAGCTTTATTTGGAACCACTAATCAGTGGAGAATAACCAGGAAGTTGAATAAATCTCATAAGGAGTTGTGAGCAAGAAGATATCCCACCTTTCTATCCAGATGATTCCAGATTAGCCTGTTCGGACATATGGCATTATCTTCATGATTCTTATCAAACCAGGATGAACCACGATCTAAGAAGCTTTATTTGGAACCACTAATCAGTGGAGAATAACCAGGAAGTTGAATAAATCTCATAAGTGTTGTGAGCAAGAAGATATCCCACTTTTATCCAGATGATTCCAGATTAGCCTGTTCGGACATATGCCATTATCTTCATGATTCTTATCAAACCAGGATGAACCACGATCTAAGAAGCTTTATTTGGAACCACTAATCAGTGGAGAATAACCAGGAAGTTGAATAAATCTCATAGGAGTTGTGAGTAAGAAGATATCCCACTTTCTATCCAGATGATTCCAGATTAGCCTGTTCGGACATATGGCAATATCTTCATGATTCTTATCAAACCAGGATGAACCACGATCTAAGAAGCTTTATTTGGAACCACTAATCAGTGGAGAATAACCAGGAAGTTGAATAAATCTCATAAGTGTTGTGAGCAAGAAGATATCCCACCTTTCTATCCAGATGATTCCAGATTAGCCTGTTCGGACATATGCCATTATCTTCATGATTCTTATCAAACCAGGATGAACCACGATCTAAGAAGCTTTATTTGGAACCACTAATCAGTGGAGAATAACCAGGAAGTTGAATAAATCTCATAGGAGTTGTGAGTAAGAAGATATCCCACTTTCTATCCAGATGATTCCAGATTAGCCTGTTCGGACATATGGCAATATCTTCATGATTCTTATCAAACCAGGATGAACCACGATCTAAGAAGCTTTATTTGGAACCACTAATCAGTGGAGAATAACCAGGAAGTTGAATAAATCTCATAAGTGTTGTGAGCAAGAAGATATCCCACTTTCTATCCAGATGATTCCAGATTAGCCTGTTCGGACATATGCCATTATCTTCATGATTCTTATCAAACCAGGATGAACCACGATCTAAGAAGCTTTATTTGGAACCACTAATCAGTGGAGAATAACCAGGAAGTTGAATAAATCTCATAGGAGTTGTGAAGAAGAATATCCCACTTTCTATCCAGATGATTCCAGATTAGCCTGTTTCGACATATGGCAATATCTTCATGATTCTTATCAAACCAGGATGAACCACGATCTAAGAAGCTTTATTTGGAACCACTAATCAGTGGAGAATAACCAGGAAGTTGAATAAATCTCATAAGTGTTGTGAGCAAGAAGATATCCCACCTTCTATCCAGATGATTCCAGATTAGCCTGTTCGGACATATGCCATTATCTTCATGATTCTTATCAAACCAGGATGAACCACGATCTAAGAAGCTTTATTTGGAACCACTAATCAGTGGAGAATAACCAGGAAGTTGAATAAATCTCATAGGAGTTGTGAGTAAGAAGATATCCCACTTTCTATCCAGATGATTCCAGATTAGCCTGTTCGGACATATGCCATTATCTTCATGATTCTTATCAAACCAGGATGAACCACGATCTAAGAAGCTTTATTTGGAACCACTAATCAGTGGAGAATAACCAGGAAGTTGAATAAATCTCATAAGTGTTGAGCAAGAAGATATCCCACACTTCTATCCAGATGATTCCAGATTAGCCTGTTCGGACATATGCCATTATCTTCATGATTCTTATCAAACCAGGATGAACCACGATCTAAGAAGCTTTATTTGGAACCACTAATCAGTGGAGAATAACCAGGAAGTTGAATAAATCTCATAAGAGTTGTGAGCAAGAAGATATCCCACCTTCTATCCAGATGTTCCAGATTAGCCTGTTCGGACATATGCCATTATCTTCATGATTCTTATCAAACCAGGATGAACCACGATCTAAGAAGCTTTATTTGGAACCACTAATCAGTGGAGAATAACCAGGAAGTTGAATAAATCTCATAGGAGTTGTGAGTAAGAAGATATCCCACTTTCTATCCAGATGATTCCAGATTAGCCTGTTCGGACATATGCCATTATCTTCATGATTCTTATCAAACCAGGATGAACCACGATCTAAGAAGCTTTATTTGGAACCACTAATCAGTGGAGAATAACCAGGAAGTTGAATAAATCTCATAGGAGTTGTGAGGAAGAAGATATCCCACTTTCTATCCAGATGATTCCAGATTAGCCTGTTCGGACATATGGCAATATCTTCATGATTCTTATCAAACCAGGATGAACCACGATCTAAGAAGCTTTATTTGGAACCACTAATCAGTGGAGAATAACCAGGAAGTTGAATAAATCTCATAACTGTTGTGAGTAAGAAGATCCCACCTTCTATCCAGATGATTCCAGATTAGCCTGTTCGGACATATGTCATTATCTTCATGATTCTTATCAAACCAGGATGAACCAATTTATAAGAAGCTTTATTTGGAACCACTAATCAGTGGAGAATAACCAGGAAGTTGAATAAATCTCATAGTGTTGTGAGTAAGAAGATATCCCACTTCTATCCAGATGATTCCAGATTAGCCTGTTCGGACATATGGCAATATCTTCATGATTCTTATCAAACCAGGATGAACCACGATTTAAAAGCTTTATTTGGAACCACTAATCAGTGGAGAATAACCAGGAAGTTGAATAAATCTCATAAGTGTTGTGAGCAAGAAGATATCCCACCTTCTATCCAGATGATTCCAATTAGCCTGTTCAGACATATTATTATTTTGTATAATCTGAGTGTTAATGAAGATTAAAGGAGATTGAAAGAGATTAAGAGACTAAAGTGTCAAGAAATGTTCTTAGATTTAATAGTGAATAGTAACCAAGACTAGAGAGAAAAGAGACATAATTTGCTTAATCTTTATTAATGTGGTGAGATTACAAAATATATAGTAAGAGAGAGATCAATGGTTTGCGCAATGAACCTAGACAAACTACTATGCAAAGCATGTGAGGTCAACAAGGCAGGCTGCTCGGTTTGAAATGAATGGCTGAGATAGCACACATGCTTTGGACCTTACAGCCTGTCCCAAAGCTGGAGTGGCGCGCCTCTTCCTTCTCTTTAGTGTGCAACGGTCTGATCACTGTGCTAAGACTCTCTTTCCAAACCAAACCACTTGCCATCTCTTCTCACTTGCCCGGGTAACTTCTTTTCACCTTTCACTATTACAGTAACTTCTTATTTACTGTGGTAACTAAAAAGTTACTGTAATAGTGCCAACTCAAATATGCTCAACACTTCTTCTCTTCTCTTATTACCACTTCATCTCAACACTCCCCCTCAAGCTTGACCATATGGAACAAGTCAAGCTTGGAAAGCCATGAGATCTTCCTCATTAAAAACCTCACCAAGGAAAACCCATTGGGACAAAACCTTGATGAGGGAAAAAAGAGTGAAGACCTCATAGCTAAGGGGATCAGCTCCTCTGCTCAAATCAATAAGGCCCAACCTGATATGGATGGACTCCATTGTCTTCTGCCTCGCAGCCTTGGTGAACACATCAGCCAACTGATCTTCACTTCTAGTGTAACATGGTAAGATCACTCCAAGCACAATCATCTGTCTGACCTTGTGGCAATCAACTTCTATGTGCTTGGTCCTCTCATGGAACACTGAGTTGGATGCAATGTGAATAGCTGCTTGGTTATCACAGTGCATAGTCATTGGTGTAGCTTGATCAATCTCTAAGTGCTTCAGAATCCCCTTGATCCACACAAGCTCATTGGTTAGCTTCAGCATGGCTCTATACTCAGCTTCAGCACTAGAACATGAGACCACCTTCTGCTTCTTACTCTTCCAAGTAACCAAGTTCCCACCAATGAAAGTGCAATAGCCAGTGGTTGATCTTCTATCAGCTCTATCTCCTGCCCAATCAGCATCACAATAGCCCACCACTTCTGTACTCTTGTTGCAACCCATCCATACACCAAGACCTTGAGTCCCATTCAGGTACATTAGCAATCTCTCTACCATTCTCCAATGGTGTTCCTTTGGAGCTTGCATATGCTGGCTTACCTGATTCACAGCAAAACAAATGTCAGGCCGAGTGATGGTTAAATAGATTAACTTACCAACAAGCTTTCTATAAAGCTTTGGATCATGGAAGAGCTTGCTATCTTCAATCTCCCCCTCACGTGGGACCTTGTACCATCCTCCAAAGGCATTTTAGCCACTTTGCCTCCATATGCACCTGCATCTTTCAAAAGATCAAGTGTATATTTCCTTTGAGAGATAAACAATCCTTCCTTGGCTCTGCACAACTCAATACCAAGGAAGTATTTCATCTCTCCTAAATCTTTGATATCAAAGACAGACTTGAGATACTCCTTAGTTTCCTTGATACCTGTTTTATCAGAACCAGTGATGATAATATCATCAACATACACAAGGATTACAATGATACCTGAGGGGGTGACCAATGTAAAAAGAGTATGATTCAAGTTCTGACTTCCTGAACCCTCTACCATTCAAGGTTGTGCTCAGCTTGTGGTACCAAGCTCTAGGAGATTGCTTGAGACCATAGATTGCTTTCTTCAGTCTCAAAACATTTCCCTTCTTCAATAGATGCTCAAGACCAGGTGGTGGCAACATATACACTTCATCTTCAAGTTCTCCTTGTAGAAAAGCATTCTTTACATCCATTTGCCATAGATCCCACTCTAGATTCACTGCCAATGAAAGAACCACTCGGATTGTATGGAGTTTAGCCACTGGAGCAAATGTATCAATGTAATCTTCTCCATAGGTTTGAGTAAATCCTCTTGCCACCAATCTTGTCTTGCGCCTGTCTATCTTTCCATTTGGAAGATACTTGATAGTGAAGATCCATTTACTTGATACAGCTCTCTTCCCTTTAGGTAAGGAACTCTCATACCATGTGTCATTCTTGATCATGGCATCAGCCTCGGCATTGACTGAGTCTCTCCATTCTTGTATCAGCATAGCTTCCTCAAAGCTTCTTGGTACATAGCTCTCATCCAAGCTTACTTGAAATGCACAATGTTCTTCCGGGAAGTGAGCAAAAGAACACACAGCTTAGGAAGGATGCTCCACAGCCTGGGCATTGTAGTACACTCTCGTGTTTACCCAGTTGGAAGCATCCCTCTTAACTCGTGTGCTCCTTCTCAAGATTTGTTATGGTTCCTGCTCTTGCAATGGTACTTGATCTCCATGCTGAGGTGAACTCTCTTGTGCATCTCCACTTTCTTCAAGCTGACTCTCTTCAGCTCCACCATGCTGATAACTTGGTTCCACACTTTGATCATGAGAACCACCTTGATCATGGGAACCAGAGCTTTCCTCTCCACTTGAGCTATCTCTGGTTTCACTTGCTGAACTCTCTCTGGTTTGATTCCCCCCCACATGATCAAGGTGGGGACTATGTTGACTCGGACCAGGCACTCCTTGCTCTCTTGATGCTGATCCCATACTCTGATCCTGGGTCATATTGATTCCAAGACCCTCCAAGATGGTTCTCAATGTAGAAGCTCTATCCGAGGTAAGATCCTTCAAATCTTCCTGATTCTGCTCCTCATAGTAACCTCTTTCTTCTATGAACTTGACTTCTCTTTGATACTAACACTCTTCTTGTGTCAGAATCATAACACTTGTACCCCTTTTGACTTGAGGAATATCCAATAAACATAGCCTTCACACTCCTAGCTTCAAGTTTGTTTCTCATCTCTCCAGGCACCATCACATAACAAAGGCAACCAAACACTCTCATATGCTCCAAAGAAGGCTTGTACTTGTTCAATACCTCAAAAGGAGCTTTCCCTTGCAGCACCAAAGTAGGGGTTCGGTTGATCAAGTAACAAGCTGTAGTCACAACATCACTCCAGAACCTCTTAGGAACTCTAGACTGAAGCATCATTGTTCTTGCTACCTCCATGAGATGTCTATTCTTCCTTTTAGCAACTCCATTTTGCTGTGGAGTGTATGGACAACTCGTTTGATGCAAGATCCCATGCTGTGCTAGATGTTGCTTGAATGCATTGTGTAGGGGGACGGATTGGCACCTCCCAACAAGGCCCATCAAACAGCAGAATACGGCCCATTACAGCGCGGGTTAAACGAATATCGGATCACGAGACGTCCCTAATCGCCAAGACCAGCCGACCAGGAGCGTCTCGCGGCATCTCTTAGGCCCAATAACGTATCAAGCCACACGACCGACTAAAGCCCATCAACGACGCTCTTAGTAGGGCGAACTGCAAGGATTACTATAAAGAAGGAGAGAAGGGGGAACGAAGAGGGGATCCACACTTTGACACATCACAAGGCGGCTAGATCTAGGGTTTTACTCCTCTCTATCTGCTATCTTGTATCGTTTCCCGGCTAGCTCTTCGAGCTCCGCTTTGTCTTTCTCTTTACACTTACTCTGTAACCAGCTCCTTATATCTTCATCTATAAAACTACTTTGTTAGACCCACAGACGAGTTCTTCGTCTTCTCTTTACTAGTTTCGACCGAACTCGGTTCTAACAGTTGGCGCCCACCGTGGGGCTAGCAAAGTAACGTTAGCAAAGATGAGTCAGAACCCCGAAGGTTCCACTTCCGGCGACGAGCACGACGCGCCGGGCCCAACCCCAGTCACGGCTATCCCGATAGCCCCCGCCTTTGTTGATACCATCATGGAGCGTTTTGCCCGACAAGACGCCGCCCAAAAAGAAGCTACCGAGCAAATCGCCGCAATCGCAGCACTACTCGCTCCTCTCGCCGGTGCTCCAGACGCGGCCACCGACACCATCCGCAGGCAACTGTTCGTAAGTGACATAGCTGCTAACCCGACGAGTCACGGCGCTCCTCCCAGTACTCTGAACCCGGACGCCGCGCCTTTCACCCCTGCGAACCCAGATCTACAGATGGTTCGCGAAGTAGCAGCACTCAAACAGTCGCTCCTAGACATCAACTCCAAGATACACTGTGTCACCACCTCTGCGCCGCAGATAGAACGTGTTCTGGCGAACACCCTCCGAACACCATTCTCCCCGGCGATAACCGGCGTCAGATTACGACACATCGAGAAGCTCCGACTACCGACGTACGAAGGTCTCACCGACCCGACGACTCACATCACGTCTTTCAACATCGCAGTACGCCGTGCAAACTTCTCCGACGAAGAACGCGACGCCGGCTACTGTCAACTTTTTGTTGAAAGCTTGAAAGGACCGGCCCTTACTTGGTTCACGGGCCTCGCTGAGAACTCTATTAGAGATTTCCACGACCTGTCGTCCGCTTTCCTGAAGAACTACATCATGTTCACTCAAGAAGACGCGACGGTATCTGACCTCTTCAACCTTGCCCAAGGAAAAGACCAAAGCCTGCGCAACTTCATGGAGAAGTTCAAAGCCATAGTCTCGAAGGTTGTCTTACCCGACAGCGTCGCGGTCGCCGCGCTTAAAAACACGTTGTATGTCCACTCGGTTTTCCGCGATGACCTCTACAGGAACCCCACGACGTCTCTTTCGGACGCCATCGCGCGCTCCCATAACTTTATCCGCATGGAAGAGGATACAAAGGCCCTGATAGGCAAGCTGAACGCGTCTAAAGCTGCAACAGCCGACAAAACCGGCACAAAGAACGCGGATAGTCGACATGAGCCACGACAACACTCATCAGGCGACCGAGCAGCCCAAAAGAAGAATTTCGTGTACGCTGTTGACGAAGAGAGCTCCCCGGCGTCAACGACTGTTGTGCGCGAGAAAGGATGGAACGTTTACAACCGCGAAACCGACGGAAAAACCGCCGGATTCCTCAGCAGCAGTGAGTTCTCGGCCTCCGGGAGCCGAGAAGTGGTGCGATTACCACAACGCTAAGTCGCATAATACCAGAGAATGTAAGACGCTCTTCGAGCAATTCCTCTCCTCTGTCGAGAACGGAAAACTCGAAATCGAACCCCCGAAACCTAGGGCCCGAGGACCGGCGAGCTGGAGCAAGAACAAAGACAGGAAAACCAGCAAGTCGCAAGGCAAAGCCCCTCAGCAAGAGAGACGTGCAACGCCCGAAGAAGCAGCTCCAGCATCCCCGGAAAAGGATAACTCGTCTAGCGACGAGGAAGCGCCGAGAAACCGGCGGCGAGTCGAGACTGTCTTCACAAGACCCGCCAAAGGCACGGGCGATCATGAACTTCCGAGAGCGAGAAGACGCATCAACGTCGTCCTAACGCAACTGGAATCTCCAAGCGACGAACCTGAACAAGTTTCTCCTCCAGACCTGCGCGCTCAGCTGAGCCGCCCATCACTTGGCGATCTACGGAACATCCTCAAGCGGAAGGAGAAATCTGCGACAGACGTCCCCGATCTCCGCGAGAAGATCAACTCCTCAAAGACTCGCCGACTAAATAAACCAAGTCCCGTGAAGTCCCGCCCCGCGGATCTGCGAGAAAAGCTCAATTCCAGGAAACCAGATTTGCAAAGCCAGCTCGATCGCCCCCTGTACTCCGACCTTCGACAAAAGCTCAACGTCTCTAGAACTCAGCATCCCAACCAAGACAAAGACACCGTCATCAATGTTATTATGGGAGGATCCCCACCCTGCAGCGATTCTGTCAGGTCCATTAAAGACTACCGTCGCCAGGCAACTTCCTCGCGTAAGTGGCCGACGAAACCCGAGAACGACCATCAAATCACTTTCTCGCCTGACGACGCCCTTGGCATCCACATGCCACACAACGACCCCTTCTCGTCGAACTCGGAATCGGCGACTGTCAGGTCACCAAAATCCTCATCGACACTGGCAGCTCTGTCGATCTGATCTTCCGAGACACACTCGACAAGATGGGCGTCGATACGGGAAGTATGAAACCGTCATCCCGCTCCTTACAGGCTTCAACGGATCCTCCGAAGCCATGATCGGCACAATCCGCCTTCCAGTATACGCATGTGGCACAACACGAACCGTGAAGTTCTCGGTCGTCGACTCTAAAGCCCCCTATAACGCGATCCTAGGCACCCCTTGGCTGCATTCGATGCAAGCGATCCCATCGACTTACCATCAGTGCGTCAAGTTCCCGGGACCAGACGGCAAAATCCGAACGCTGCGGGGCGATCAGCAAGCCGCTAGAGATCTGTTAATCGCAACCATAAAACTTCAGCGACAAACCTCGCATGTTAACACCGTCTCAAACCCCTTACAGAAGGCGTTTCCCCAGCAAGAGGAAGTTATCGACATATCCCTCGACGTTGCTGACCATAGCAAAGTGATCCGCATCGGAGCATCCCTGCCGGAAGATATGCGGCAGCAACTCACCGAGTTTCTCCGTCAGAACGTCTCCACCTTCGCCTGGACTACATCCGACATGAAAGGGATCGATCCAGCAATTACCTCTCATGAGTTAAACGTTGATCCCACCTTCAAGCCTATCCGCCAAAAGCGCCAGAAACTAGGACCCGAACGAACAAAGGCAGTCAACGACGAGGTGGACCGCCTGCTCACCGCCGACTCAATCATGGAAGTCAAGTACCCCGACTGGTTAGCTAACCCTGTCGTCGTCAAAAAGAAAAACGGAAAGTGGCGAGTCTGCGTCGACTTCACGGATCTGAACAAGGCTTGCCCAAAAGATAGTTTCCCCCTCCCACACATCGACCGTTTAGTCGAATCGACTGCCGGAAACGCCCTCTTGACGTTCATGGACGCATTCTCTGGATACAACCAGATAATGATGCATCCCGACGACCGCGAGAAGACGGCGTTCATAACAGATCGAGGAACCTACTGCTACAAGGTAATGCCCTTCGGTCTTAAAAACGCGGGAGCCACCTACCAGCGCCTTGTCAACCGCATGTTCGCTGACAAGCTAGGCTCGACGATGGAAGTCTACATCGACGACATGCTGGTCAAGTCACTCCGAGCCGAGGATCACCTCACGCACCTCAAAGACTGCTTAACAACACTCAACGAGTACGGCATGAAACTGAACCCGGCTAAATGCACGTTCGGCGTTATGTCCGGCGAATTTCTCGGATATATCGTCACTCAGAGAGGTATTGAAGCTAATCCCAAACAGATATCGGCGATCCTCGATCTCCCAAGCCCTAAGAACAGCCAAGAAGTGCAACGCCTCACTGGCCGAATAGCAGCGCTCAACAGGTTCATCTCGCGATCTACCGATAAGTGTCTTCCCTTCTTTGAATTGTTGCGAGGAAACAAACGATTCATCTGGGACGACAAATGCGAGGAGGCCTTTGGCCAACTTAAGCGATATCTGACTACTCCTCCAGCACTCTCGAAACCAGAAGCAGGTGACATTCTCACCCTCTATATTGCCGTCACACCTATCGCCGTCAGCAGCGTGCTCATACGCGAAGATCGGGGGGAGCAAAAACCGATCTTCTACACGAGCAAACGCATGACCGAAGCTGAAACCCGCTATCCCACCCTCGAGAAAATGGCGCTTGCAGTGGTACACTCAGCGAGGAAACTCCGCCCGTACTTTCAGTCTCACACAATTGAAGTTCTCTCCAATCAGCCCCTCCGAACAATCATGCAGAACGCCAACCACTCTCGGCGGCTAACGAAATGGGCGATGGAGCTCAGCGAGCATGACATCGTATACAAGAACCGAACAGCAGCCAAGTCCCAGGTCCTCGCTGACTTCCTGATCGAACTCACACCCGAACTCGAGCAGGATCTGGCCGTGTCATCTCGCAATTGGATTCTGCACGTCGACGGCTCCTCAACCAATAAAGGATCCGGCGCCGGCGTTCAGCTTCAATCCCCAACCGGCGAACTGATAAGACAGTCTTTTAGCTTCGGCTTTCCCGCTTCCAACAACGAGGCTGAGTACGAATCTCTCCTTGCAAGAGCCAAACGCCTCAGTGCCTACTGCGACTCTCAGCTCGTCGCCAGTCAATATAACAGCGAGTACGATGCTCACAATGCAAGAATGGACGCCTATCTCAAGCTTGTTCAGGACCTCACGAAAGACTTCGAATTTTTCGAACTCACCAAAGTCCCGAGAGGAGAGAACGTCTGCGCTGATGCTCTAGCAGCCCTTGGGAGCAAGCTACACGATCAGATCATGCGGACAATTCCCATTCATCGGATCGAGAGCCCCAGCATAACGGCACAAAGCGCGAGTACCTCCTCTGTCTCTGCGGTAGCTGTTACAGCCGATATGAACGTCGATCCCTCATCAGACGAAACCCCCGATTGGCGTACCGATTTGATCAACTACTTAGCACACGGCAACCTTCCAGATGATAAGTGGCTAGCGCGAAGACTGAAGGCACGCAGTGCCCATTACGTCGTCATCGAGGGCGAACTACACCGTTGGAACGCCAACAAGGTCCTCCTGAAATGCATTTCAGGCGACGAAACGCGACTGGTCATGGCTGAAAATCACGAAGGCGCGGCGGGTAATCATTCCGGAGGACGAGCTCTAGCACTTAAAGTTCGAAGCCAAGGTTTCTACTGGCCCACACTAAACACAGACTGCGAATCCTACGCCAAACGCTGTGATAAATGCCAAAGACACGCACCCACGATCCGTTTATGCGTTGGGCAATGGATATCATCGGGCCCATGCCGAATTCACGAGGCAAGCGTTTCGTTCTCGTCCTGACTGATTATTTCACCAAATGGATCGAAGCGGAAGCCTTCGCCAACGTCACCGACAATGAAGTTCAGAAATTCGTCTGGCGCAACATTATTTGTCGTCACGGTTTTCCTTACGAGATCGTGACAGACAACGGATCACAGTTCATCTCGCATCAGTTTCGCGATTTCTGCGACAAATGGAGAATCCGTTTGAATACCGCAACGCCGTGATACCCGCAGAGTAACGGCCAGGCAGAGTCATCCAACCGTACGATCATCGACGGCTTAAAGAAACGACTAGATTTGAAAAAAGGCTGCTGGGCCGACGAGCTAGACGGTGTCCTTTGGTCTCACCGCACCACGCCTCGTTCCGCGACTAAGTGCACTCCATTCTCCATGGCCTACGGCGTTGAAGCAATGGCTCCCGCCGAAGTTAATGTAACTAGTCTCCGAAGATCTCGAATGCCTCAACACGTTGAGCTCAATCAAAGTATGCTCCTCGACGCACTTGACGCAATCGAAGAACGCCGCGATCAAGCTCTGCTCCGAATCCAGAACTACCAACATCAAATCGAGAGCTACTATAATAAGAAGGTCAAGTCGCGCCCTCTTGAACAAGGTGATCTCGTTCTTCGAAAAGTCTTCGAGAACACTAGAGAGTGGAAGGCTGGCAAGCTTGGAACTAATTGGGAAGGGCCATACAAAATCACACAAGTGATCAAACCTGGAGTCTATCGCCTGGAAACGTCAACCGGTGAAGCAGTTCCGCGTGCCTGGAATTCCATGCATCTAAAGCGATACTCTCCATAATTTCACACTTCAAACCACATAGTTCAGTAAGTGCGCCTTCCGGTGCAGCTATAACCAAAAAAAAAAAAAAAAAAAAAAAAAAAATCATCGAGTAAGTGCACCGTCAGCGTCACTCTTACTCGATCCCATCGAACTACGAATGGCTTGATCTTCTTAGGAAGTACGTAGGCAGCCCTCACCGGCGCAGCTATAACAAAACCAAATCACCATCACTAGCAACTTGAGTGGGAACATTGCTTCAGCGAGCAAAATCGTAACTTGAGTGGGAACATTGCTTCAGCGAGCAAAATCGCAATCTGAGTGGGAACATCGCTTCAGCGAGCAAAATTATGATTAGGAGAAGCCTTTTTGGCGAGCAGATTCGCCTCCAGAGAAGTCCCCTCCCTTCAGCGAGTAGAATCGTCCCCAGCGAAGCTTCCTGTCTTCAGCGAGTTACTCGATGATTAAACTCCAGTTCCTTGCCTCAATTACCACCTGGTAAAGGATTGACCAGCCGAAATAAGGATGAAGGTTTAAATCCCAAACCGGGAAAATAGCGGCCAAAACTCCGCAATTAGTTCCGAAGGAAAACAAGGAAACAACATCCGAATGCAGAGAGTTCAAACTACGTTACAACAACAAAGGTCCCTAATGGGAAAAAGTAAATAAAATACAACACACAAGGGAAACTATGCCTCGCGATCTTCAGGACGCGCACCCAAAGCAGTCGCATCCTTTGCCTTGGAAGATTCAGCGCAAGCAGCAGCCTCTGTAACCTTCGTCGTTTCCCCTAACTCTTCCCCTCGCCTTCTTCTTCGCTTGACGACCCGTCGGAAATTAGGAGTGCGGGGTCATCCTCCAAGTTAGTTTCGGGCAATGCAGACTCCTCCAGGAGCGGCGGAACCTTCCCCGACTGATCAGTACCGTCGGTGGTCGCCACCAGAAGATCGACCCCATGGTCGGAGCGTTGAAGACAAGCCACAGTCTCTGCGTTGATCGCGCTCATGTTCGATCCGAACAAATCAAGTGACGCTAAAGCGTCTTCATCAACATACTGAGACGGAAGGATCAAGGGAGAAAGCGAGAGATCCGTCTCCGGAATAGGTTCCACTCTGAGTCGAGTGACTGCGTCAGAATACTGCCTCTCCTGCTCAGCAAACATATCAACGTGTTCCTGAGTGAGTTGAGCGCCGCTGTTCAGAATCATCTCAAGGAAATTCTTTGTACCCATTGCCTGCCCGTGAAGGTTCCGAACAATGTCGAACTCACCACGGCGGGACTCGCGGTCTCGTATGTTGTTGAAGCGAATGTTGGCTTTGGTTATCATAGCGCTTAGAACCCTGATCCTCTCCTGAGTTACTTCACAAATCCGGGAATCCCGAAGCCTCTTGCCCTCCGCGGTACGCTCCTCCTCCAGAGACGCCATTCTCTCTTTCAAGGCAGCGTTCTCCTCCCTCAACTTCTTCCTCGTAGACTGAGAAGACTTCAGCATCTCCTCCAACTTCTCGAATTGCCCGCGAAGTATCTCTTTCTCCTCAAGGGCTTTATCTTGGGCCTCTTTCAGTTCCCCCCTTACACGATCGATCGCAGCGTCGCGCGCCCTGGCAAGCTTCTCGGCCGTGGACAATTGAATTACCGTGCGTCTCAGCTCGCCCTCGTAAGCCGCAACCATAACGTTCATACTGGCCTCGCTCTGCATCAATGAGCAAATTCATACTTTGAGTAACACAAATAGAAAAGATCGGGACGATAGCACACTAAAATAGATATGTAAAAAGTCTCGTTACCCTCTTGGTGGCGCACGCGGCCTCAGCATAAAGCTCCTTGAAGGCGAGCTCGCCAACCGGAGGGAAGCAGGACGGTGAGCCCTTGATTTGACTCGTCAGTTCAGCGCACTTTGGAGGATTAAAGATAAGAGGAGTCTTCTCATCGTACGAGAAGCTCACTCGATCCCGGAAGTCCGGCGTAACCCTCCTAAACGAAGGGTCTCTCCCTGCGGAACCACCTGCAGACGGAGCACTCATCGAGACGCCAGGCTGCTTTTCAACGGTTTTCTTCTTCTTCTTTTTCGAAGAAATCTCTTTCGACGACTCTGGAATCTCAGCGATAGCATCCTGGGGGTGATCCCTCTCCTGGCGACTTGCGACGTCATTTCCCGCAAACTTCTCGCTCGCCTCTTCTTGACGATCAGCTAGAGGAGACCCTACGGTGTCAATCGGGATTGTATCAGTCCTCTCAGTGCCGTGAGAACCTTCAACGTTAGGACTCGTCCCCTTCTTCTTTTTTCTTAAGGGTTCCTCATGAACTGTGCAGTCGGAGGGGTCATCCAGGGGACCGTTCAGGGGTTCAGCCGACTTACTCGTATCAGAAACTTCACTGCGGGATCTCTTCTTTCCAGATTTCTTCCCTTTCTTCTTCTTTGAAGGCTCTGACGCCTCCGCCGGAGGGTCGGACAGCTGCACATTCGATGGGTTCCCTTCAGACGAGACGTTCTGCCTCGCCGCCAAAAGTTCCAGCTTGCCCTTCAGGAGAGCACTCAAATCCGCCACGCCGTTCATCTTTCTAGCTCTGTTAAGAAGTCCTTGTTGTTTCCTCGTAAATAACAACAGGCGTCTCCTCTTCGGAACAACGATCGGAGCTTGGTCAGACAACCAACGAGCCTCTATAGAAAAAGAGAAAAAACATCAAACTTGTTCTTAGCCTAAGCAAACAGGGAGATGAGAAACTACCTCTTAGGACTCGATCTTGAAAGCGACGGTCCCACTCGCGACTAAGGTCAGGCCAACGTCGGTGACTCAGCGTCGCAAGAACTTGTGCGTCCTCGAAGAAATTCTCAGGGTATGCAATCGTGTTGGGATGACGGACTGCAAAACAAACAAAAAAGAGAAAAGGGTTAGAATGCGAGGAAAGTGTAGGTCTCAGTGCGCAAATCGCTATCTACCAAGTCTACGGTTCCAAAGCACGCGAAAGTCTTCCTTCGGCGGCTCCGCAAAAGCAAATTCGTCTGATTTAACGTAAAAGTAAGAACGTCGCCAACGTTTCGTCTTGTTTGGATGACCCGTCAGGATATTATAACTAGAGCGCATCCTCAGCGAGAACAACCCAGGTTGCAGAACCCTCACTGAAGTCAATTTTTCGAACGTCCGCACACTAAGTGAAATATTAACCTCAGCGGCGATCATCATCAGAGCAACAGCGATCCGGTACGATCCATTCACAAGCTGAGACATAGCAACGTCGCGACGAAACGCATAGGAAGTCACCAACCGCGGGACAGGGAACCATAACTTCGTGTCTTCTTGGAAGTAAGATTCAAAGAGGCAGTGATAGCCGACAGGAGGAGACCACGGCCTCTGCTGACTCGAAGGAATAACATATGTTACTCCAATTCCCCCACTTTCTTGCAACAACTTCCTAACACTGCTGTGGGTAGAGCAAGTCGCCACTATCTTCTCCCAATTTTGTCCCTCGATGTACGGATCACGAAGTGCCTCGGGAGGAAGCGCCGGGAGTTCTTCAACCGATCCTCCATCGTGATAACACCACGGCCTACAATCCTGCAAGTCGGGACGCCATTCTCGGACGAGCCGCGACTGAACGAGTTTTCTCTTCCTCGGGGGACGCGATTTACTCGGCCCACCGCTAACTGGATTCTCCCGATCTACACTAGTCCCCTCTCGATCCGGATTCGCATCTTCACGAACGACGACGGGATCGCTCCACTCCTCGCGAAACAATCGATCCGCATCGGCGACTAGGAGCCTCTGAGCAAGGGACATATTATCGGTGTCCCTCATCGCGTCGCGATGGAGTAAGCTGAACTCGTCCAAGGGACTGCCGTTCGCCGTTACATCATCATCGGAGGGGCCGCTAGAGGCGACAGCCTTCCCTTTCTCCTCCCGGGACAGCCGATCCTTCGGCGGCATGACTCGCGACGAAGGAACACAAAAAAAAAACCAACCAAATCCCTACGGCGGACTTAGAGAGAGAAAGCAAATCTAGAGAGAAGGGAGAGAAAAACTACCTGAAAAGAATGCAGAGAAGTTGGCCACCACCAGAGAAGTGTGCCTATTTATAGCAAAAACTAAGACACGTTTCTCGAAGTGTAATAATTACACCTAAAAGGGCCTAGAAGCGCCTAAATGGGCCTCAAAGCCCGGAGGTCTCGTCCGACGACTCTTCCATTTCTCGCCGGTCCAATCCAACAAAACCGGCAGAGCATGAACCGGTTCAATCGAACAAAACCGGTGAAGCATAAAACCGGTTTAATTGAACAAGACCGGAATCGACCTTGTCCCGGTTTACTTTAGGATCCACAGCGAGCTTCGGAAAAACCACCCCTACGCTTCGCCTTTGGCGAACAGAACCACCCAAACGGAGTTGGAAGAGGTGCTTGGCGAGTTACGTCGCCTCGTTTGAAAGATCCGTTTTTGGGCGACCAACATCGCTTTCGGAGAGAACTCTCCGCGAAAAGTGTAAGCTTCGCTGACGTCACAATTCAAGCTCGTTAGGCGAGCAGGATCACCCCCGAACCTTCGCTTCCAGATACGTGGTAATCATTGGAGAAACCACCCATACGTTTTTACCCTTAGCGAGCAGAGTCGTCTTTGGAGAAGCTCTTCAATGTGTAAGACTCGTCATCACCACAACTTTGCCTTTGGCGAACAGAACCGCCCAAAGGAGTGGGAAGGAGATGCTTGGCGAGCTATGTCGCCTCGCTTGACGGGTTCGCTTTGGCGACCAGAATCGCTTTCGGGGGGAACTCTGGTCCTCCCACTCGACGGACTCGCTTTGGCGACCAGAATCGCTTTCGGGAGGAGCTCCTCACGATAACCTGCTAGCCCATAATGATGTTGTTGGAACGTCTCTCTATCATCGTTATTTGATGTGACGAATCTCCGACACTCGCCAGCATAGACAACAAGCAACTCACGATCACAATCGAGTAACGAGCCGCTTCGACTGAGCAAGTAAACATTCCTTCCTCAACAAAATCACCCCAGTGAGCAGAAGCCTGATCCGGAAGACCACGCCTTGGCGAGCAAACTCGTCTTCAACGGAGCATCAGATGATGGCTCCAGGTTGGCGAGTAGATCCGCTTCGTACGCTCCTCCTTGGCGAGTAAAATCGCCACACTGGGAAAGGACCCGTTTTGGCGACCAACATCATCTTCGAAGAAAGGTCTTCACAAGAGCATACCTCTGACGAGCAGGGAACGTCCGCGATGCTCATATCCCCCTATTTACTGAACCTGATATACTTCAGTCCATTGACAAGAAAGACTTTACTCGTCAAAGGACTGGGGGGGACTTACTGTAGGGGGACGGATTGGCACCTCCCAACAAGGCCCATCAAACAGCAGAATACGGCCCATTACAGCGCGGGTTAAACGAATATCGGATCACGAGACGTCCCTAATCGCCAAGACCAGCCGACCAGGAGCGTCTCGCGGCATCTCTTAGGCCCAATAACGTATCAAGCCACACGACCGACTAAAGCCCATCAACGACGCTCTTAGTAGGGCGAACTGCAAGGATTACTATAAAGAAGGAGAGAAGGGGGAACGAAGAGGGGATCCACACTTTGACACACTCACAAGGCGGCTAGATCTAGGGTTTTACTCCTCTCTATCCGCTATCTTGTATCGTTTCCCGGCTAGCTCTTCGAGCTCCGCTTTGTCTTTCTCTTTACACTTACTCTGTAACCAGCTCCTTATATCTTCATCTATAAAACGTCTTTGTTAGACCCACAGACGAGTTCTTCGTCTTCTCTTTACTAGTTTCGACCGAACTCGGTTCTAACACATTGCTAGTGTACTCTCCTCCATTATCAGACCTGAAAATCTTTATCTTGGCATGATATTGGTTAGTTACATAAGCTTGAAAATTTTTAAATGCATCAAGAACCCTATCTTTGGTTGGAATAAGTGTTAGCCAGGTGTATTTGGATTTTTCATCAATGAAAGTGACATAATACCTATAGTTATCTCTAGACAAGCAAGGAGAGGTCCAAACATCAGAGTGAATAAGATCAAAGCAGTTCTCATAAACAGTAGAAGAGTTTGAAAACACAGTTTTACAATGCTTGCCCAAAATACAAGCTTCACAATCATTATTCTCAAAAGAAACACCTAGCAACATCAGTTTAAAAGCCTTATTATGAGGGTGTCCTAGTCTAGAATGCCACAATGCTTTTTTACTCAAACTAGAAGTGGGAAAAGAGGTAAACGAGCAGCTAAAGTTGGAAACAGGAGCAAGATCTTCAAGCAAATACAAATCACCCTTGGTCACTCCTTTTCCAATCAACTTGCTGCTTTTAATATCCTGAAACTTCACATCATCAGGGCTAAAGATCACATTGCATTGTAAATCAGTAGCACATCTCTTTACAGATAATAAATTTGAAGTGAAATCAGGCATATAAAGAGCTTTAGACTCTTTATCAAACAGCTTGAGACTTCCTATTCCTTTAATAGGAATCCTATCACCATTTGCTATCATCACATGACCACTATATGGGAGAATGTCCTTGATCAACTTAGTATCACTAATCATATGATGAGATGCACCAGAATCAACTATCAAGGGCTTAGCAGCATGAGAACTAGCAATAAGGGCAAGGATACTAGATGGTTTCAATGCATGATCAGTCTTAGCAATACTAGCAAACCTAGGATGATTATGCATTTCTTTTACACTCGGATGCATCCTATCAATGCTCATGATCTCCATAGGAGATTCTATCAACCTAGCACCAAAAGAGTACTCAAGAGTGTTACCAAAGTTACCATGATCCTTGAAAAGCTTTATGAGAGCATCAAGGTCAGATTTCTTGAGGTACTCTTGCTCATGGTTGTTGCGGATGGTAGGAGTGCCCGAGTAAGCCACTAGAGACTTGCCATCACCACTGTCTCGCCCCTCCATCATCTCATGGTTCTTGCTAGTACTTGCTGCACTTGGTCCACCACTTGAACCATCAGACATGTTTGCCCTTTCTCTTGCCTCGCGATCCTTCAAGAACTTGGCTGGCTTCATGTGTGGATGGAGAATCCAACACTGACTCTTCTTATGGCCTTGCTTCTTGCAGTGATCACAGTTTCCATTGAACTTCCTCTCCTCATACTTTCCATGCGCAGCTTTGTTTGCTTGAGCAGCTTCTCCTAGCTCTCCTTGTGTGGCTTGATTTGCCAATGATAGCTCATTCTTCTTGCTGAACAGCCCTATGGAACCTTGTTCCTTTTGAATCCGAGCACACACTTCTTCAAGATCCGGGAGGTTATCTTCTCTTAACAACTTCATTACCAAGCCATTGTAGACCGGGTTCAATGTAAGTAGCAAGCCAAAGACTTTGTCTTGCTCCCTTCTTTTGTTTAGCTCATCAGCATCAGTTGTGCTCGGCCTCAGCATCTCTAGTTCAGACCATAGTGATTAAAACCTTCCCAAGTGCTTAGTGAACTCCATGTCTTCTTGAATCAAGTGATTGATGGCATGCTTCACCTCAAACACTCGGCTAAGGTTTGATGTATTGCCATACACCTTCTTGAGAGTGTCCCACAACTCCTTAGCTGTCTCACAATAGCTGTAAGCTTCCAGTATAGGTGGATCGAATGATGCGTGTAGAACAGACATCACCAGCATGTCTTCTTGCTCCCATTTCTCCATGGCTTCATCCGGAGCTTCTTCTCCATCTTCTCCTTGTGTAATAAGCTTTGACTTTGGAGCTACTCCTGGTATGATATGCTCCCAAAGTCCCTTACACCCAACAGTGGTTCTCACCATCCGAGACCACACCAAATAGTTTGTTCCCTTGAAACAAACCGCAATCTTCATGTTGTTGTTGTTCATCCCACTCTCTATGTCGCAAGATGAAACCTTTTGTCTTGTATCTTACTTGAACTTGTGTTGTAGATCTTGAAACCGCTTCTCACCAACCAGACTTGAATCCACAACCTTCTACTAAGCTTTCCCGAACCAAACTTGTGCAAAGAAACTCCTCACACCACAAAGGAACAAACTTGAGCTCAAACCCGACTTGATCTTCAAACCTCAAGAACACTTCTCTTTGGATCTTCACAAGGAATCACCAAAGAGACCAAACGAACTCAGATTTCTTTCAACCTGGCTCTGATACCATATTATTTTGTATAATCTGAGTGTTAATGAAGATTAAAGGAGATTGAAAGAGATTAAGAGACTAAAGTGTCAAGAAATGTTCTTAGATTTAATAGTGAATAGTAACCAAGACTAGAGAGAAAAGAGACATAATTTGCTTAATCTTATTAATGTGGTGAGATTACAAATATATAGTAAGAGAGAGATCAATGGTTTGCGCAATGAACCTAGACAAACTACTATGCAAAGCATGTGAGGTCAACAAGGCAGGCTGGCTCGGTTTGAAATGAATGGCTGAGATAGCACACATGCTTTGGACCTTTACAGCCTGTCCAAAGCTGGAGTGGCGCGCCTCTTCCTTCCCTTTAGTGTGCAACGGTCTGATCACTGTGCTAAGACTCTCTTCCAAACCAAACCACTTGCCATCTCTTCTCACTTGCCCGTGTAACTTCTTTTCACCTTTCACTATTACAGTAACTTCTTATTTACTGTGGTAACTAAAAGTTACTGTAATAGTGCCAACTCCAAATATGCTCAACACTTCTTCTCTTCTCTTATTACCACTTCATCTCAACACATATGCCATTATCTTCATGATTCTTATCAAACCAGGATGAACCTAATATTTTAGATTAATCTGAGTGATAAAGAGATTGAGAAGAGATTAAGAGACTAAAGGCTATGAAGACTAGAGAGATTTGTAGATTCAATAGTAAAGTCTAGAGAGAAAGAGTCTAAACTGCACAAACTTTATTAATGAGATAGAGTTACAATATATAGGAAGAGGGAATACAAGAGTTTCGACATAAGGGTTAAGGTAATCTACTATGCTAAGCATGTGGAGTCAAGGAGAAGAGGAGCGCCTAATTTGAATGAGCGGACCAGAGTAATCACACGCTTGATGCTCTTAGCATCTTGACCAGATGCTCTTCTTGCCTTTCCAGCTTTAACCAGCCTGTCAAGGCGCTGCTTAGTCTTGACATAATGGTCATATGTTCAAACCATCTAACCTTCTTCTTCTCTTGAAGTCTTAGCTAACCACACACTCTATCACTTCTCCGCATACACATTTCACCTTCTTTCAATGTTACTGCGGTAACTTCATTTCTTACTGTGGTAACTTTTCTTGTACGGTCACCCTAACTTTGCACATTCTCCAAATGTGTCCAAAGATGATCTGAAGTGATGATGGTCGAGTCTGGTCCGTACACTTGTCCGTACATGTTGTACGGACACTCCCATTCCCATACTCTCCCAATTCTTCTCTTAACCTTCTCTCTTTACCCAAGTATCTTCTAACCTTCATATCAACCTCTCATCTCAACACTCCCCCTCAAGCTTGACCATATGAAACAAGTCAAGCTTGGAAAGCCATGAGATCTTCCTCATTAAAAACCTCACCAAGGAAAACCCATTGGGACAAAACCTTGATGAGGGAAAAAGAGTGAAAACCTCATAGCTTAAGGGGATCAGCTCCTCTTGCTCAAATCAATGAGTCCCAACCTGATATGGATGGACTCCATTGTCTTCTGCCTTGCAGCCTTGGTGAACACATCGGCCAACTGATCTTCACTTCTAGTGTAACATGGTAAGATCACTCCAAGTACAATCATCTACCTAACCTTATGACAATCGACCTCTATATGCTTGGTCCTCTCATGGAACACTGAGTTGGATGCAATGTGAATAGCCGCTTGGTTATCACAATGCATAGTCATTGGTATAGCTTGATCAATCTCTAAATGCTTCAGAATTCCCTTGATCCAAACAAGCTCATTGGTTAGCTTCAGCATGGCTCTATACTCGGCTTCTGCACTAGAACATGAGACCACCTTCTGCTTCTTACTCTTCCAAGTAACCAAGTTCCCACCAATGAAAGTACAATAGCCAGTGGTTGATCTTCTATCAGCTCTATCTCCTGCCCAATCAGCATCACAATAGCCCACCACTTCTGTACTCTTGTTGCAACCCATCCATACACCAAGACCTTGAGTCCCATTCAGGTACATTAGCAATCTCTCTACCATTCTCCAATGGTGTTCCTTTGGAGCTTGCATATGCTGGCTTACCTGATTCACAGCAAAACAAATGTCAGGCTGAGTGATGGTTAAATAGATTAACTTACCAACAAGCTTTCTATAAAGCTTTGGATCATGGAAGAGCTTGCTATCTTCAATCTCCCCCTCACGTGGGACCTTGTACCCATCCTCCATAGGCATTTTAGCCACTTTGCCTCCATATGCACCTCCATCTTTCAAAAGATAAAGTGTATATTTCCTTTGAGAGATAAACAATCCTTCCTTGGCCCTGCACAACTCAATACCAAGGAAGTATTTCATCTCTCCTAAATCTTTGATATCAAAGACAGACTTGAGATACTCCTTAGTTTCCTTGATACCTGTTTTATCAGAACCAGTGATGATAATATCATCAACATACACAAGGATTACAATGATACCTGAGGGGGTGACCAATGTAAAAAGAGTATGATCAAGTTCTGACTTCCTGAACCCTCTACCATTCAAGGTTGTGCTCAGCTTGTGGTACCAAGCTCTAGGAGATTGCTTGAGACCATAGATTGCTTTCTTCAGTCTCAAAACATTTCCCTTCTTCAATAGATGCCCAAGACCAGGTGGTGGCAACATATACACTTCATCTTCAAGTTCTCCTTGTAGAAAAGCATTCTTTACATCCATTTGCCATAGATCCCACTCTAGATTCACTGCCAATGAAAGAACCACTCGGATTGTATGGAGTTTAGCCACTGGAGCAAATGTATCAATGTAATCTTCTCCATAGGTTTGAGTAAATCCTCTTGCCACCAATCTTGTCTTGCGCCTGTCTATCTTTCCATTTGGAAGATACTTGATAGTGAAGATCCATTTACTTGATACAGCTCTCTTCCCTTTAGGTAAGGAACTCTCATACCATGTGTCATTCTTGATCATGGCATCAGCCTCGGCATTGACTGAGTCTCTCCATTCTTGTATCAGCATAGCTTCCTCAAAGCTATGCTTCCTCAAAGCTTCTTGGTACATAGCTCTCATCCAAGCTTACTTGAAATGCACAATGTTCTTCCGGGAAGTGAGCAAAAGAACACACAGCTTAGGAAGGATGCTCCACAGCCTGGGCATTGTAGTACACTCTCGTGTTTACCCAGTTGGAAGCATCCCTCTTAACTCGTGTGCTCCTTCTCAAGATTTGTTATGGTTCCTGCTCTTGCAATGGTACTTGATCTCCATGCTGAGGTGAACTCTCTTGTGCATCTCCACTTTCTTCAAGCTGACTCTCTTCAGCTCCACCATGCTGATCACTTGGTTCCACACTTTGATCATGAGAACCACCTTGATCATGGGAACCAGTGCTTTCCTCTCCACTTGAGCTATCTCTGGTTTCGCTTGCTGAACTCTCTCTGGTTTGATTCCCCCCCACATGATCAAGGTGGGGACTATGTTGACTCGGACCAGGCACTCCTTGCTCTCTTGATGCTGATCCCATACTCTGATCCTGGGTCATATTGATTCCAAGACCCTCCAAGATGGTTCTCAATGTAGAAGCTCTATCCGAGGTAAGATCCTTCAAATCTTCCTGATTCTGCTCCTCATAGTAACCTCTTTCTTCTATGAACTTGACTTCTCTTGATACTAACACTCTTCTTGTGTCAGAATCATAACACTTGTACCCCTTTTGACTTGAGGAATACCCAATAAACATAGCCTTCACACTCCTAGCTTCAAGTTTGTTTCTCATCTCTCCAGGCACCATCACATAACAAAGGCAACCAAACACTCTCATATGCTCCAAAGAAGGCTTGTACTTGTTCAATACCTCAAAAGGAGCTTTCCCTTGCAGCACCAAAGTAGGGGTTCGGTTGATCAAGTAACAAGCTGTAGTCACAGCATCACTCCAGAACCTCTTAGGAACTCTAGACTGAAGAATCATTGTTCTTGCTACCTCCATGAGATGTCTATTCTTCCTTTCAGCAACTCCATTTTGCTGTGGAGTGTATGGACAACTCGTTTGATGCAAGATCCCATGCTGTGCTAGATGTTGCTTGAATGCATTGCTAGTGTACTCTCCTCCATTATCAGACCTGAAAATCTTTATCTTGGCATGATATTGGTTAGTTACATAAGCTTGAAATTTTTTAAATGCATCAAGAACCCTATCTTTGGTTGGAATAAGTGTTAGCCAGGTGTATTTGGATTTTTCATCAATGAAAGTGACATAATACCTATAGTTATCTCTCGACAAGCAAGGAGAGGTCCAAACATCAGAGTGAATAAGATCAAAGCAGTTCTCATAAACAGTAGAAGAGTTTGAAAACACAGTTTTACAATGCTTGCCCAAAATACAAGCTTCACAATCATTATTCTCAAAAGAAACACCTGGCAACATCAGTTTAAAAGCCTTATTATGAGGGTGTCCTAGTCTAGAATGCCACAATGCATTTTTACTCAAACTAGAAGTGGGAAAAGAGGTAAACGAGCAGCTAAAGTTGGAAACAGGAGCAAGATCTTCAAGCAAATACAAATCACCCTTGGTCACTCCTTTTCCAATCAACTTGCTGCTTTTAATATCCTGAAACTTCACATCATCAGGGCTAAAGATCACATTGCATTGTAAATCAGTAGCACATCTCTTGACAGATAATAAATTTGAAGTGAAATCAGGCATATAAAGAGCTTTAGACTCTTTATCAAACAGCTTGAGACTTCCTATTCCTTTAATAGGAATCCTATCACCATTTGCTATCATCACATGACCACTATATGGGAGAATGTCCTTGATCAACTTAGTATCACTAATCATATGATGAGATGCACCAGAATCAACTATCAAGGGCTTAGCAGCATGAGAACTAGCAATAAGGGCAAGGATACTAGATGGTTTCAATGCATGATCAGTCTTAGCAATACTAGCAAACCTAGGATGATTATGCATTTCTTTTACACTCGGATGCATCCTATCAATGCTCATGATCTCCATAGGAGATTCTATCAACCTAGCACCAAAAGAGTACTCAAGAGTGTTACCAAAGTTACCATGATCCTTGAAAAGCTTTATGAGAGCATCAAGGTCAGATTTCTTGAGGTACTCTTGCTCATGGTTGTTGCGGATGGTAGGAGTGCCCGAGTAAGCCACTAGAGACTTGCCATCACCACTGTCTCGCCCCTCCATCATCTCATGGTTCTTGCTAGTACTTGCTGCACTTGGTCCACCACTTGAACCATCAGACATGTTTGCCCTTTCTCTTGCCTCGCGATCCTTCAAGAACTTGGCTGGCTTCATGTGTGGATGGAGAATCCAACACTGACTCTTCTTATGGCCTTGCTTCTTGCAGTGATCACAGTTTCCATTGAACTTCCTCTCCTCATACTTTCCATGCGCAGCTTTGTTTGCTTGAGCAGCTTCTCCTAGCTCTCCTTGTGTGGCTTGATTTGCCAATGATAGCTCATTCTTCTTGCTGAACAGCCCTATGGAACCTTGTTCCTTTTGAATCCGAGCACACACTTCTTCAAGATCCGGGAGGTTATATTCTCTTAACAACTTCATTACCAAGCCATTGTAGACCGGGTTCAATGTAAGTAGCAAGCCAAAGACTTTGTCTTGCTCCCTTCTCTTGTTTAGCTCATCAGCATCAGTTGTGCTCGGCCTCAGCATCTCTAGTTCAGACCATAGTGATCTAAACCTTCCCAAGTGCTTAGTGAACTCCATGTCTTCTTGAATCAAGTGATTAATGGCATGCTTCACCTCAAACACTCGGCTAAGGTTTGATGTATTGCCATACACCTTCTTGAGAGTGTCCCACAACTCCTTAGCTGTCTCACAATAGCTGTAAGCTTCCAGTATAGGTGGATCGAATGATGCGTGTAGAACAGATGTGGGAACCGAAATTCGCACTGTCGATTTTAGTTAAGTTAAAACGTAGGAAAACTAAGTTGACCTAGTTTTCCCCGAGGATCCCGGCTATCTGCTGGGCCACGCACGACAAAGTTAAAACAAGTCTAATTCGAGAATAAATGCGTAAAATGAATAGAGCAAAAAGAAAGAATCTTATTTCCGAATCTGCGGAGAACGTTTGGACAACAGGTCGAGATCTCGGCCACGAGAGCTGTTGATCGTCGCTAGTCTTAGAACCTAGATCTAACCTAGTTGAGTCGCAGCTCGCTAAAAAAGGAAATAAGCGCCTAAGTTCTAAATTGCTCTGGGGTGGTTTCTTTCTTCTGATTTCGGATCCCCCTTCCTCTGCTCCTAGCATTGCTTATATACTCCCATATGACGGTCTATCCTTGGTGGGCTGAGTCTGCCGTGGGCTGGACTTTTTCCATTTTCGTCGGCTTTCGTGTTTATCAGGAAAGTTGACATTTATCTTTTCGGAAAGTTGACATTTATCTTTTCGGAAGTTTATCATTTATCTTGTCATGCGAAGATAATTGTAAACCGTCGTATCTATCCTTTTAGAAAATCGTAAACTGGTCGTCCGATCGGAGTTGGTCCCTTTCGGGCCGCATTCCGGGCTTCCGCTGTTTTTCTACGATTTCTCTGAAAGGATGCTCCTACTTGGATGTCGAGTCTTTCGGAAGATCTTCGATCCATTGCTGAGATGAATGGTGTTGTACGATAACCATCACCGTTTTATACGAAGTCTTCCTATCCGTTGACGTCTTAGGGGTTTTCAGAAATCCCGGAACAGAAAAAGGAGTTTTATTTATAAGGACTCGGAAAGTCGTGAAACACGGATTTCTGGCGACCCGGAGGCTTGGAACTTATGCACGAAGACTAGCCGTCCTGACGACCCGAGCGAGCACGGGGCTAGCCGCCCGGCGACCACGGCCAGCACGGGCGCTAGCCGCCGGCGGCCACGGCCAGCACGGGGCTAGCCGCCCGGCAGCCACGGCCAGCACGGGCGCTAGCCGCCGGCGGCCACGGCCAGCACGGGGCTAGCCGCCCGGCGGCCACGGCCAGCACGGGCGCTAGCCGCCGGCGGCCACGGCCAGCACGGGGCTAGCCGCCCGGCGGCCACGGCCAGCACGGGCGCTAACCGCCGGCGGCCACGGCCAGCACGGGGCTAGCCGCCCGGCGGCCACGGCCAGCACGGGCGCTAGCCGCCGGCGGCCACGGCCAGCACGGGGCTAGCCGCCCGGCGGCCACGGCCACATCCGGTGTTGGCTGCTCGGTTCCTTCGGCGCGTTCGTGTTCTTTGCGTTTTTAGTTTTCCGTAGGTTTTTTCCTTGTGTAGAAAATGTTTCTAGCAGTTGATTTCGAGACGATGAATCTCGAACTTAATTTTTTCTTAAGGTTTCTCGATTAACAATTAGTCTCTCGAGGTTGCTTTTACATCTTTCATATTTTTCCGAGATTTTCGGACATCGATTTCGTCTTGACCGATTTTGACCCCAACAGTTAGCCCCCCAGCTAGCTAGGAATCGTAGGGTTTGGAGATCCTAGCTTGCGGTATGGTTCATGAGGAAAGAATGGAGACGAAATCGTATCGAAGGTCGGGGTGAATAGTAAATTTTTTTTTGTCTATAAGTACTTGTGAATTTTTTACCATTCTTACTTCACCCAAGAATCTCAAGCTAATCTCTCTCTTGCAAATTCTCTCTCTACTTTTTAAGAAAAGAATGACTTCAAGATCGAAATTCTCAAGGAGGCAGTCTCACTCGTCTTCGGATAGTTTTCACGCTGAGGAAGAAAATCCGAAGCCCGAGGTTTCAGAGATCAACAGGAACGCGTACTGCGACGCTGTCTTTGGCACTGATGCTCCCCTTCCCGTGATCCCGATTCCCCGGCGACCTCTGAGGGCGCGTGGAGAAGTTAACTCACCGAGCGAAGTATCCCCCGAATATCTCGAAACTCTTCGAGAGTTTTACGGGGTTCCGGAGGGAGTTGTGTTTCGCATTCCCTGCGGGAATGAGAGTTCGGAGCATCCTCCGGAAGGTTACTTTACTTGTTACGAGGCGTTCTTGACGCAATGTCGACTGTGGTTCCCAATCCCTGGGGTCATTGTTCAGGCCCTCGACCGTTTCGGAACCGCAATCAGCCAGCTGAATGTGTCAGCTTTGGAGAGCTGGCTCGGCGTTGTGATTTTGAGTTACGAGTTAGGGATAGACCTTAGCCCTGCCGATTTCGAAGGGTTATGGAACTCCAAGGCGACGAGCATCAATGGAGTTTACTCCATGAAGGCGAGGACCAACTTTTCGGTAATCAATGGAGTCACCTCGCACGCCAAGGATTATGTCGATCGTTTCTTTTTTGTGAGGATAGACGGAGAGTCTGTCGAGGAAGGCTTTCTCCATCTATTCCCGACAGACTGGTTGTACCAGCGAGGTAAGATTGTCGCATCCCCTCTCTTATAATCCGAAAGGCGAATACCGAACGTGTTTGTTTTTTTTTTTTTTTTAGAGAACAGGTGTCTCGCGCATGTTCCTTCCGATCTTTCGGTCAGGAGGGATCTTTTTAGGTCGAGGCCTTGTTCCTGGAACTCCTTTACTCTTGACCGGATTCGAGGGGCGGTCGCGCTTCACCGATCGCGAGGTGGTACACGTCCCTGTGTGAACGATAGGTCCTACGTTTTTGCCCCTTTGAGGCAGAGGCGGAGACCTCGTAAAGATAAAGGGATCGCTTTCGAGACTTCGTCGGGAGATGGCGCGCCGCCGAGATATGATCCTGGCTTTACCTCAGAGAATCGGGATGTTCCTCCCCCGGGTGACTTCTTTGACGAAATCCCTCCGGCGTTTTCCCGTGACGAGTCTTTAGACAACGAGGAAAGGGACAAGGTGACTGCGGAGGGTGCTCGCTTGGTCAACGAGGTTTGTTTTTGAAACTTGAGTAACTCCACTTTTCTTTTTATTTGACCTCGGCTTCTTTGCAGGCCGTGAGAGTGTGGAATGCATCGATCGATGGGAGTTTCCGCACTGCCCGGCTGGCCCGTTTCAAAGCGGAGGAAACGGAAAGGGAATTTGCTAAGTATCGGCTGGAGGTGGAGGAGCAAAATCGCCGGCAAGCCAAGGTCCAGGCTCGAGCCCTCGCTCGTGCGGAAAGGAGCGGACGGAGAAGAGCTGCCGCCGAGATGAACCGAAGGGCCGAAATTTTTTCTACTGAGTTCGAAGCGTACAAAAGAGGCTCAGGACTTGTAGGTGATTTCGTGAGTGCCGTGGTTCGGTCGGTACCCTCAGCAAGATGCAGCGTGAGGACTTCTCTCTTTCCGGCGAACTTGCCACGATGGATGGCTCGATGAGGATATGTGCTAGCGCCGAATCCTTTGTTCCTCCGATTGAAGGGAGAATTCGAGAACTGTGGAATCCTATCCAAGTCTCGGAGGATACGGCGGATGTAGGCGAGGGTTCAAACGCAGGCGACGGGGGTGAGGAGGTCGACCAGCCCGATTCTTCGTTCGGAATATCTCTAACCGACTGCTATGCATTTGATTATAATTTATGATAGGCCAACTGTGGCCGTTTGTATGTATGTGTCGCGACTCCTAGGAGGTCGCGTGACTTTATGTTTTTCGGGATCGGCCGTTGGTGGCTTTCGAATCCCTGTTATAAATGCCTTTTATGAACTATGCGTTTTGATTTATACTTTCGTCAAGTGTTGAGGGTTTGAATACGCGTAGTCACTTCGCATTCAATCTCTTTTTTTTGTCGCTAGGTCCGTAGGCCACTTCGTAGTGATCGTTAGGTTTGTAAGCGATAAGAGGCAAATTTTGGGATCTCGTATTCTGGATACTTATGCCTATGAGATGTTTAGATACCAGCAAGGCCGGTTTAGGGCAAGACCTAGGTCTACTTTCGGACTGAAGCTGTGCGATGACAAATCGGCTTTCGTTTTGCTTGTTTGCGATTTTGACCTGACTCGTACCGTTCTAGAATCTGCGAAGTGCTTATCGGCTTATATGATTCGTTTGGGTACGAGTCGAGCTACTTCCTTTACGAAGAGCTAACCAAAATTTGGATTTTTTGTATAGCGCGCTATGATATCCTTGTCGGATGCAAAAGGACTCGTTAGAAGCCGGACTACGAATTTGATTGAGTGAAACGTTTCTGTATTTTTCCGTCGGGGCCAATCGACGAAATGGTTTTTAGAGTCGCGGATGGACTGTTTTAGTGGAGTTTTTAGAGTCGCGAATGGACTGTTTGGAGGAAAATGGAGAATCGAGACCTTTTGGGAACTAACGACGTCTCGCTTCCCAAAGATATGATTTTTGTTTTCCTTAATGTTTATGCGTTGTGTAAGCATTTGAATCAAAAGGATTTATCATTTATAATGTAGACTACATGCGAAAAGTGTTTTTGCGGGAGTACCAAGGATATCCGTTCCCATCTCCCCCCCCCCTTTTTTGCGAGGGGATAGCTGAACTCGTCGGGTTGCGACGAGCTGCCTACGTACCTCTTGCGAGGATCAAGCCATCTCGTAGTTCTGCTTCTATCACGGTTGTTATTACTCCATGATTTCTGGCGCCTTGACTGTTTCAGCTAAGTCGGCGTCGCGTCGGGAGTTGGATCATCCGTTTTTTCGCGACGGACTCGAGGATTTTTCCAGTATCCTGAGTTGTGGCCTGTTTCGGATAAATCCGAGTTGCTTTTTGCTGAGTTCTCGGAGGTACTCAGGTTCTTCTTGGTTCGCTTCGGGTTAGCTGCTGGGCGTTCCGATTGCTGCGAAGTTTATGTTCGCTAGGAAGCAGAGTCGCGACTGTTTTTGGCTTCCCCAGATTACCGCTGTTCCAGTTGGTGTTGGAAATTTGACGCCGAGATGGTAAGTGGACGGGACTGCCTTCATGGCATTTATCCAAGGAGTTCCCATTTATGGCGTTATAGATAGCCGGTTATCCACTAACGCGAATTCGACGATCTTCGTGACTTCTTTTAGCATGACCGGGAGTCTGATTTTTCCGAGGGTCATGGATGTGACGCCCGAGAATCCAGTTAGTGGTCTGGCTCTGGGATGACTTCTCCGAGGGGTATGTTCATCCTCTGCAGGTGTCGCGGAACATGATATTGACCGTGCTTCCTGTTCGATGAGGATGCCGGCGACTTCGAGATCTTGAATCACCAAGTCGTGACCAGAGGATCGTAGTGGGGTTTATCGA
>NW_026615923.1:0-34122 GCF_000801105.2 Raphanus sativus
TTTCATGCCTTTTGTAAAACGGTACCTTGTGAATTGTGTTTAGTTGACTCGATTTGGCATTAGGCCGCGCCAGTCTTGAATTATTTTGCTGTATGAATATTTCTATGTTTTTATATGCGCTTCATGAGTACTCTGATATTTGACTAGTCCGGTCTAACACAATGTTAGGTCGTGGTACGGTTTGAAAGCCTTAGGCTTCGATCTAACGGAAACCGTTAACTCTAGATACGGGTTGCAAGCCTTATGCCTTGAGTTAGCGGGACGAGTTAGTGGGATTAACTGGTCTAAGCGTGGAGTAAATTTTGTGACTCTGACCGATCGTCCCTAGCCCGTCAAGTAGCGCTTCCGGACCATGGTGTTGGGTTGGACGGTCAGTCATGTTCTTGTTTGATTGTTGGCTGCCGGTTGGCCTTTCATCTCCAACCCTTGGCGTTGGTCGCTCCGTCGGTCATATTCTTGTTTGATTGTTGGCCGGTGGTTCGACTTATTTCTAGGACGGTTCTGGGGTGTTACAGAGACCCTAGGTTCACATCTTATTTCTGGAGGGCTTTTCAAAAGGCCTTGGGAACTAGAGTGAACATGGTACATCTTATCATCCACAAACGGATGGTCAGTCAGGAAAGAACCATCCAGACCTTGGAAGACATGCTAAGGGCATGTGTTCTAGACTGGGGTGATTCATGGGGAGAAGCACTTACCACTGTGGAGTTTGCATACAACAACATCTTTCACACCAGTATAGGCATGTCTCCTTATGGCATTATATGGGCGGCTTGCAGGACACCTTTATGCTGGATCCAAGGGGGGAGCGCAGCTTAATAGGTCCTGAGATTGTGGAAGAGACCACAGAGAAGATCAGGCTGGGCAAAGAAAAGATGAAGGAGGTACAAGACGCCAGAAGAGTTATGCTGATAAGAGAAGGAAACATCTTGAGTTTGAGGTTGGTGATCTAATCTATCTCAAGATGATTACTTTCAAAGGTAGGGCCAGGGTTTTCTGGAAGGAAGAAACTGGACCCTAGGTTCTTAGGTCCGTTTAGAATACTTGAAAGAGTTGGAGCACTGGCATACAGTTGGATTTGCCGTCTGCAATGGATGCTTACCATAATGTTTTCCATGTGTCTCAACTAAGAGAAAGTGTCTAACGGATCAGGACATTGCATTTTTCCTGAGATTCCAAAGATCTTGGTAAGAACATCACCTTAGAGGCAAGGGCCGGTTCGGATCATTGATCGGATGGAAAAGGCAATGAGAAAGAAGACAGTTTCTATGCTTAAGATAGTATGGGAATTCAATGTCAAGGACATTATCACTGGGAAAGAGAGACAAGGATTAAGGCTGAGTATCCTGAGTGGTATAGTCAGTATGTGGATGGTGAGCCATCGAGTTTGAACTCAGGGACGAGTTCCTTCCAAGTGGGGGAAACTTGTCATGTCCCTGGTACGAGGAGATGCACCAGTCAGGTCATATGATCTTAAAGACCAGCGTATCATGGTCCAAACAGAAGGTTAAGTGCATCAGATAGCTGAGACTTGAACATAATAAGAAGGAAAGAAGCTAAGAGAGAGCTGGACGAGTGATCCGGAAGCTAAACAAGGTCCGGAGGAAGCTCATCCAGCTAGGTGGAGCTGGAAGGTAGTTCATACAGTGTGAGCTAGCTCACTGGAGGTGGAAGACTATCTCACTCATCTGGAGCAGCTAGCACTCAGCTCATCTCAGCTGGGTGGAGTGATTGAGTCTAGGCTGGTGGTTGCGGGTCATGGACGGTTATGGACCGGATCATTGATATACCATGGATTTTACCCCTTTTTACCCATGGTATATAAGTGTTTTATATACTATTTATTATTTATTAGAGTCTATTTAGAGTATTTACAGATTCAGGGACGATTTGGAGATATATGGTGATTTTGGTGCGTTTTGGAGTCTTTCGCAGTGCATGACTGCACAGACGCTTCAGATGTTTAGCTCTCGTTGGAGACCTTCCCACCATTGGATTTCGCTCATATTTGGACAAAAGATAGAGCTTTACGTTAGCTTTCCAATACCACCGGTTTGAGGTCAATCCCACGGTTAGATCGGAAGTTATGCCAATTTTACTGAAGAGTGGTCGGTCTGCCTCGCGAGAGGGACATCAGAATGTTGGCTGAGTATATTTCATGACCGACTGAAGCCCAGGAGTCATAACAAAGTTAACAAAATACCCTTGACGACCAGAAACCCTATTTATGTTATTTCTAAGCCATTGTTGAGGGCTACGCTTTAGACGCTCTTTACGCTTTCTTTTGGTTTCATTGTTCTTAGTTAGGAGAGAAGGGAGGAACTCCCTGAGAGTCCTCCTGGAACTCCTTTGGTTTTGGTTTATTTATCTATTGCATTTTCATCTATTCATCTATGATTTCTGTGACAACTATCATGTCTGAATAGATCCACCTGTTAGATCTAAGGTTCAGGTAGGATTGTGGGATTAGCCCCAAACTATAGATTGCTGAGTTGTGATATTCATCAAATGGATTGAACTCTATGCTTGTTCTAGAGTAGCTAACTAGAGCATAAATCACTAGGATCTTTGATATCTTGAATTATCTGTTTGAACTAGTGTCTCCTTGGAGAAGAGCTAACCGCCCTCCTTGAGACCTAGTGTTCATTATCGGCTCGCGCCTAGGCATATCTAGAAGCCGCGTAGATCGATATCCCGACAGGTGAATCGACCGCCGAGCAAAGGTGTATCGCTCGATATCTCTAAAGGATATCGATCGACTCTTTTTCTGTG
The DNA here is from genome assembly GCF_000801105.2 of Raphanus sativus. Classification (NCBI taxonomy): domain Eukaryota; kingdom Viridiplantae; phylum Streptophyta; class Magnoliopsida; order Brassicales; family Brassicaceae; genus Raphanus; species Raphanus sativus. Next base: position 2,773 of record NW_026615923.1, read on the forward strand.
TCAACATACGACAGTTGAGGCCAGAGATTTAGATCATTTAACCAGTAAGACATCACTCAGAGTTAAGCGTCTGAGTTCTATGGTATCATGCAAGCAACTTATTAGGCATTTATAGATATTATAATCTCCATTCCTGAATAATAACTATTAGATCTAGTGTGTGCCTTAGCTCCTTGTGGATTCGATCCCTAAGTACTATAACTTGACCTCTTTTGATGAGAGTAAAATTCACTCCTTAGAATAATTTGAGTGGTATCAAATTTGGCGCCGTTGTCGGTGAGCTTCGATCGCCATTAGATCTTGTTTAGTTAGATTTTGTTTAGGTTTTATAATTGTTCAAAAATCTCATAAATTTCTTTTTCTTCTGTTTCAGGTACATACCAGGAGCAACAATGAAGAGAGGATTTTTAGGGTTTTCAAATAAGTCTGCTGGTTTATGCACTATCCGTAAGTCTACGAGGGTAGTAACGATCGACACCCTCCAAGCAGCATCGATCGACAGCATACACCAGAAATTGATCGACATAGTACATCACGAATCGATCGACACCCTACAAGAACCGGTGATCAACAAAGTACACAAATCGTCAAACGACACTGATCACAAGAACACTGTTCACACGGGTACTGTTCACGCGAATACTGTTCATCCCGAAACTGTTCACGCGGGTACTGTTCATCCCGGTATCAGAGCTAAAGGCTCCCATATAACCTGTACCAGATCGACCATAAACTAAAGGATAGAAATAACCAAATCTTTTGGAGCCTTTAGCTCTGATACCAAATGTTACAGGCTGGGATCCAGACTGCAAACTGGTGGGGTTGAGAACAAGATTATGGTCGATCTGGTACAGGTTTGGAAGAACTTGATGCTTGGATAAAAACTGCCCAAATTGTACCTGAAACAAAAGGAACCTTTTTATGAGTTTTTATAGTTTTATAAAATGAAGAACAGGAAGTAAACTATGAAAATAAAATAAGAACAGAAACAAAGATGATTTTTATAGATTTTAGATTTATAAAATGAATCAAAACAAAAGATGCAAACAGAAATAAAACAAGAGAAATAAAAGGGATAGAGATGGTGATGGAATCTGTTGCTGGATGTGTATCTCTCTCAATAGATCAGTGGATGGATGATGAGTAGAAGATGGGATTAGCCTTGCTGGATGTGTATCACTCTCAAGGCAAATCGATGGATGGTTGATGGGATGAAGAATCGCCACAAGCTTGGTGGTTGGAGCTTGATAAGATTCAGGCTGCTCTCTCTGGTTTTTCACACTAGAAAGACTTAGGTTTTTCTTTGCAAATGCAAAACAATTTCATAAAAGACTTGGAGGCTGCAAAATCGGCCACTACACATGGTTTTATAGCCATCCCTTTATTGGGTTTCAAGATGGCAAAAATGCCTAAACAAATGGCCAACTCTCAAATAAAATAAAAGGCTGACAAATGCCCAAAGTCTTAAACCAAAATAAAATTAAAATAAAATAGAAAACCGGTTGCTGGTTGAGATGCCTAAACCAAAGCTCATAGTATGCTTGCATGTTGCCTCATTAAAACCTTATCGGGAAAACCCAGTGGGACAAAATCCGATGAAGGAAAAAGAGTACAACACATACTACTTACTTTGGTGGTCGGCTAGATCTCTGAACCGGAAGAAATTGGTTGGATGGATTGGAGATTGATTCTGAACCAAGGTTGAATGTGGAGATGATGAAACCGGCTTGGTTCTGGTCGAGTGATCTGAATTGGATTGGACCGGCTGTGTCTTGAACTTCAATTGAACCGGCTTGGTCTTGTATCTTCAATTGAATCATCTCTTCAATCAATAGCTGATTCTGGCCGGTTTGTCCATCTTGATCTAGGATCTGTTGGACAGCCTTGGAGAACCCTTCCTGATAGAACCAAAATCGGGATCACTCTTTCGGTAAGGTTGATATGGACTCTGATCCGGAAGGATAGAGAACTGGTGGGATGAATGGTGACACAATGGGATGCGGAAAGGCCCAATGATACTACCAGACTTCAAATGTTGCCGGATGTGACGCACCGGTCCAACAAAGGAAGGATCGAAACTTGGAGATAACCTCACCAAGAGACTAGAAATGTTCTTGACAAAGAACAGAGAGTAAAACTCATAAAAAGAAAGGAAAATTCGTTGATGGCATTGCAATGACAAAGAGTTACATTTTATAGTACTTTGAGTCAAAGAGAAATAAAAGAAAATGATGAAAACAATACATAGAAAATGCAAACTTGACCAGATCTGGTCAAGGCACGAAAATTGAGTTTGACTGGCCTTGAACCCTTCAAATTATTCTGTCCAGGTTCAATGAACCTTGCTGTGTTGATCAAGTTCATCACGGTATGGACCAGGACGTACGAAGGGCTGTCCGCGGGCTGTTCAGTGAACCTTCATGAACGGATGGCAACTTTTCTTGACCCAAATCTTCAGAGAGCTTAAGAAACATTCTTTTGGAGAAGTTGGAAGCATCGATCATCATGAAATCATCAAAGTGGTCGGAAAGGTCGTGATCAGCATGATCCGGGTGATGATCACGATGATCCGGGTGGTGATCACGATGATCCGGGTGATGATCACGATGATCCGGATGGTGATCACGATGATCCTGGTGATGATCACGATGATCCGGGTGTTGATCACGATGATCACGATGATCCGGGTGTTGATCACGATGATCATGGATTCTGGCTTGACTGTCAGTCCTAGAATGATGAATGGGTCGGGAAAGAAGTGATGTGGGTCGATCAATTCCATCGTCTGGTCGTGGATCCGGCCTAAGGTCCTTCCCGGGTGTACGCGGGTCGATCCGGTATGCGGCTCGGTCTGTCTGTCTGGTACGGCCGGATGGATGAACCTCGGCTGAACTGATCTGGACGTCCTGAACTCCATGCTGAGCTGGTTCCATGTACTGATCCTTGGGCCGGGGTCTATCATTCCCTCCCTCTTCAAAAGGATTTGTCCTCAAATCGATTGTACCTGTATCAAAAGGAAATAAATCAGATTCAGAGGAATTAAAGTTTAAAGAAAAATCAGTGAATGAAAAGTTTGGACAGAAACTTCCTTGGAGTTTAGAAGTCCTTTTCATCAAGTAAGTCCAAGTCCTTTGGCATCCATCATTGCTTGCTCTCCTTAGAAACTGATCATGCTTATCATGTTCATCCAAAACAACTAGAGAAACCACATCAAATCTGACAAAGAAATAATCAAAGGGTTTCTCTATCCTTAAGACATCAAAAACATGATCCAAGCTCTTAGGATAATCATCAAGCACGTGGGCAAGCATCAAGCAAGTAAACTGAGTGCCAAAAATCGGTTTATCAAATTCAAAATCAATCCAAGGTGTGAAACTGCTAGGAAAAGAATGAGATAATGCCAAATTGTTAAAATTCTCATCATGAACGAAATCAAAAGAATTCTTTGGCCTAAGCAATTTGGGTTCATGCTTGTTCCTACACCAAATCTCTTTCAAAGCACAGCTCAATGAAAACAATTCATGAAAAGGTTTATGCAAAACGTTTTTCAACCAAGTAAAGACTTGTTTTTGCTTAGAAATTCTCGGTTTCAAAACATTTTCATGAAGAGTAGAGACAATCAACCCATGATCCTTACAGTGCTTTTGGTTTGGACAGGAGGTGGACTGAGGAGACACCTTTGGTTCATGGAGGATCGGTTTTGGCTCAGGTCGTTCCCTTCTTGGGCATGAATCTCCTTTAGAAATCTTGTACTTGCGGATAGATGGACTGTAGAACCTCCGGTTTGAAAAATTCATAACTCCTTCCTCCGTGAATATTTTCAAGTGATTCCAAGCCTCAGTGAATCCTTGGGGAATTGGCTTTCCAGGAAAATTGGAGTCAAGACAAAAGACCTTCTGAAAGTCGAGATACCCTTCGTGGACTGAACCTCTGTCGCTGGCATCTCCAAGGTAGCCGGTTTGGACAACAATGCTTCTCCAAAACTCAGGCTGCTTGGCACGATCAATGCTTTCATTCAGAGGCTGAACCTGTCTTTCCTGGATACTCAAAACAAACACTAAAAGACCAGGATCATATGTGCAAGAGAGATACTTATTCAAATCAAAAATCAAGATATCTTTTCCAAGAACAAGTAGCACACATTTCAGCCTTTCAAGATGCTCATCAAAATAGATGTTACAGACCAGAATTTTCTCAAGACATGCAAAAATATTATACATTTTCAGAAAGTGCATATCCTGCTCAACATCTGAACACACAAGCTTAAGTTCAGATTGAGAAACATTTATCAAAGACTTGAGAGACTTATCAAAGAATGTGTTGTAAACAAAAATATCATCAAGGCTCAAAACAACACAATGATCACGAGATGATCTCAAAAGATGCCAAGTTTTATCAGTCTTAAAACACACAAGATCAGGCTGCAAAACATAATCACAAGAATCAAGATCACAAAAATCATTTTCAGTTCTAAGTGATTCATGTTCCAGCAACTTCTTAACCAAAATTCCGTCCAAGGCACAAGAGGATGCAAATAAATTATCAGTGATCAGTGCATGAATATAAGAACTCAGATCAAAGCCAATGCCTTTGAAAACAAATGAGTCAAACGGTTTTCTAGCATAGAAATCAGGCAGCTGCAAATCAAGTTCAAGAGTTTCTTCAAAATGATCAAAACATTTGCTATGTGTCAAGAACTGATCAAAGGTCAAGATAATTTCAGAGTTGATGCCTTTATCATTTTGAAAACAGTTATGATCAAGAAGTTCATCAGGTTTAAAGATTTTAAAAGAATTAATCATGTTTTCAAAAACAGACTTTGAAACACAAAATTCTTTCATCTTGTCAAGACCAAAACGAGTCACATCATGAGAACTAATCTTGACAAACATGACAGGCAGAGAATTAAACAAATCAGAGTTCTCACTGTGCTTTTGAAGATCAGGAGACAAAGGGAGAGGAGATGTGCCGGATTCAAAGCATAGATGACTCTCCATAGCTATGGGTGTGATGCTTGTTGCTTCCTTATCAAAGACTGGACCAGGTCGTCCTCCTCATCAAAGATAGGACCTAGATCATCATCAAAAGGTGTCCTAGTGCCAGGAAGTCGTCCATGATGTGGATGGTTGAATGGTTCTTCCTCAAAAACCTGTGGAGACAAAACAAGACTACTCGGAAGCTCCGGTTGCAAAACAGTTAGTTCTACATTAGCTTGCTCATTTTCAAACACAAACTCAGGTTCAAGAGAGGGAAGATCATCATATTTATCCTCACAAGTGATCAAGCTTTCAATTAGCTCTTCATCAGATTCATCATAAATGGGTAAAGAATCTGAAAAATCTTTAAGCTTTTCAAAATGGTTTTCAGATTCACCTTGAGTTTTCTCACTGATGAACAAGGATGGCTCAGCTACATGTGCACGTGTGGATGTGCTCTTCTTGTGGCTCTTGCTGACGTCCTTGAGGGCTTGCATCATTCCCTTCTCAAAGTTGTCACAGATCTCTTGGACATCAAACTGAAAGGATTGCCTCTCAGCCACATCTTTAACCTTTTCTTTGCACCTTTGGTTTGGCTTTTCCTGCACACTAACAAACTCATCAAAATTGTTCAAAGAATATTTAAATGGAGTTTGAGAGACAGATGGTCGTGGGGAGTTCCTCTTGCTACTTCTCCGGTGAAGACCAAACATTGTAACCTGAAAAACTCAACACAAAAGTTAGTAGATAAAATTCCTCACTCTCTCAAGTGTTTAATCTCACTCACTCAAGTGTTTTCTCTCAGATTTTATGGTGATCACACAAGGTTTATACTCAAAGTTTTAAGAGAACAGATCAAGAATCCCAATAGGCAAATCCAAGCAAGATCAAAGGTTTAAGATAGAAAGATAAGAGATTTAAAGGGGAACCCGCCTTAACCACCTCAAAGGCCGGATTTCTCTTCGGCCAGCAGGCTTTCTCTTCCACCACCTCACCACAAACAATCAAACTTTGAATCTTTTTTTTTTTTTTTTATAATCTTTTCTTTTTTTTTTTTTTTACAGCATAAACTTAGATCTTATTTTTTTTTTATGGGGGTAATGAGGGGCCCGGGTTCAAGATAGATAGATGAAGAAGTGTTTAGAAGAAATGGAGAGATGAGAAATATGGATAGAAAAAGAGTTACCGGAAGAGTGGCTCTGATACCACTTGATAGAACCAAAATCGGGATCACTCTTTCGGTAAGGTTGATATGGACTCTGATCCGGAAGGATAGAGAACTGGTGGGATGAATGGTGACACAATGGGATGCGGAAAGGCCCAATGATACTACCAGACTTCAAATGTTGCCGGATGTGACGCACCGGTCCAACAAAGGAAGGATCGAAACTTGGAGATAACCTCACCAAGAGACTAGAAATGTTCTTGACAAAGAACAGAGAGTAAAACTCATAAAAAGAAAGGAAAATTCGTTGATGGCATTGCAATGACAAAGAGTTACATTTTATAGTACTTTGAGTCAAAGAGAAATAAAAGAAAATGATGAAAACAATACATAGAAAATGCAAACTTGACCAGATCTGGTCAAGGCACGAAAATTGAGTTTGACTGGCCTTGAACCCTTCAAATTATTCTGTCCAGGTTCAATGAACCTTGCTGTGTTGATCAAGTTCATCACGGTATGGACCAGGACGTACGAAGGGCTGTCCGCGGGCTGTTCAGTGAACCTTCATGAACGGATGGCAACTTTTCTTGACCCAAATCTATAGAGAGCTTAAGAAACATTCTTTTGGAGAAGTTGGAAGCATCGATCATCAAGAAATCATCAAAGTGGTCGGAAAGGTCGTGATCAGCATGATCCGGGTGATGATCACGATGATCCGGGTGGTGATCACGATGATCCGGGTGATGATCACGATGATCCGGATGGTGATCACGATGATCCTGGTGATGATCACGATGATCCGGGTGTTGATCACGATGATCACGATGATCCGGGTGTTGATCACGATGATCATGGATTCTGGCTTGACTATCAGTCCTAGAATGATGAATGGGTCGGGAAAGAAGTGATGTGGGTCGATCAATTCCATCGTCTGGTCGTGGATCCGGCCTAAGGTCCTTCCCGGGTGTACGCGGGTCGATCCGGTATGCGGCTCGGTCTGTCTGTCTGGTACGGCCGGATGGATGAACCTCGGCTGAACTGATCTGGACGTCCTGAACTCCATGCTGAGCTGGTTCCATGTACTGATCCTTGGGCCGGGGTCTATCACTTCCCTTATCGCCCTGGTTCCACTCCTAGTGGTCGGACCGCGCCTAATTATGGGAACCTCTACTTGGATGGCCTCATCAATGGTGGCGGCCTCATGGGACATTTTGGTAGAGATAAAAGGGATTCCCAGTTATCATTGATTCCTCACTTCTCCAATGATGTCAGGAAATTTGGAGTGAGACTACACAAGTCTGTGGGAAAGAAGAGGAGAAATTGGAAGAAGCGGAAACGAACCAAGGGAGGTTCTCAGTTACCATTGACTCCTTACTTTTCAGATTGTGTCAGGACATCCAGAGTGCGCAACAAATGCATTTTACATCCATTTGCAAAGCTTCGAGCACTTCTTATTACTGAGATGATAGACAAAGGAGAAAAGTCTATGGAGGAGGCTTTCACACAAGAATGATAAAGCTTCAAAAAGTGGACATTGAGACTTGTTTTGGAGCATGTTCTCATTCTCAACCGGACCAAATTAGATCTCCAAAAGTCAAGCTAATGACTAAAAATAAGCGCTGAGTGGGAGACAATCCACTGTTAGGTAAAAATCAGGGGATATAATCAAGGAAGATGAGTTTCCACAAGAATGACCATGGCTGGCCAGCATCGGTTGATAGAGTATCACTAGCGTCGATCGATCGCCACTTAACTGTGTTGATCGATAGAGGATCAAGAGTATCGATCGCCACTTAACTGTGTTGGTCAATATTCACATCAAAGTTAGGTATACTGTTTTCCTTGTTAATTATTGTCCTTATGATTTATTCTTCCACCAATCTTAGACTGTATAACACTGGTAACAGTGTTGTTGAAGTCTGGGGGAGGTCGTACTAATATTATAATTTAGATTAGCTATTTAGAATAGGGACCCGAGTAAACGATTGCCATAATATCGACCGACGAGAAGAAGACATTCGACATAACCAAATCTGCCACGCCCGATGACAACACATTTACATCGATCATTATCTATTCCGGTCAGGTATTTCGTTCTAACTTGTTAAATTGAGTACATATGGTTTATTTATCACCAATCTCCGACTTGATAACACCATTATAGTGTTATTTAAGTCTGGGGGAGGTTCTACTGATTTTGTGTTTTAGTTAGTGAAAAAAAAAACAATAAAAAAATTAAAAAAATAAACCAGATCCAAGTTTAGACGATTGCTTAGCACATCGCCCGATGAGACCAGCTCGATATCGATCGCCAGCACTTCATATCAAACAATCGATTGTCTCTTCATTGTGTCAAACGATCTCTCTAACCATCGACCGATGAGACCATGTCGATATCGTTCGACAGCGCTTCATCTTCAACAATCAATTGATACTTCATTGTGTCGATCAACACAGACATCAGCTAGCTGGTATATCGTTTTTACTTGTTAATTTTGTGCTATTGCTTTAAGATTTTCACCTATCCACCGACTGTGTTACACTGGGGACAGTGTAATTTAAGTCTGGGGGATTACTAACGATTATCTACTTTATGAGTCTTATCTAAAATGTTTTCAAAAAAGGGGATGATGATCTTAATCGATTTACTACTTGTCATCTAAGCACTCTTTAGACCAGTCTTATAGTTACTGACTGCAGAAGTACTAGAGATACTAAAGTGGATCAACCTGTCAACTATGTTTGCACTTGCTGAAATTGTTTGAAGGAACCAAAGCTGACCTCCAACTTAATACTGACTTGGTTTGCTTGTCTTGGGGCTTGGTATACAAGGGATCGGAATCCTCCTGCAAGTCTGGAAGGTAAAAAGTCTGTGTGTTTCTGGTTCCCTTCCTTCTCTCTCTTCGGCATCTCAAAGATCTAAGTTTAAGTTATAAAAGATTTATATGACTTCTTGAGAGGCAGAGGGGTAGGAGTGTCTCCTGCGACCCCATTATTCTAAATCTCAAGGATGATCACACATTGTGGAAACGAGGGATAGGTAAATTACCTGTGACCCCATTATTCGCTACACTTTGTCAAAATGTATAAGTTACAAATGCAATGTCAATGAGATAGACTAGATGACCGGTGTTGGCATCGAAACCTGTTGAAATTGAAACTAATAAGAGATTCAGAGAAGAGAGATGAGGGGAGAAAGGGATCAGAGAAGACTACCTGTGTGTTCAGATACTTGTTTGAGTTGAATCCATGTGTCCTTTGATCGATACTCCCAAGGTAAAGCCTACACTTTTATTTTTATGCAAGAAATGAGGTTAGTAGAGGGGATTGTCAGACAGGATCTGTTAGGTTGTGAAACTAGTGGAATTTGGTTGATATACTAGGATATGGTATAATGTACTTCTAAGGTTAGGATGTTTATGATTTGGATTGCACTACTAGAGAGATGATGAACTGAGTTTTTAAAATCCTTTGAGTCCCTGCTGTTTTCAAACCTCTTTCAGAGAGACTGTCCGTTGGTTTTGCTTGAGGACAAGCAAATGGGTAAGTCTGGGGGAGTTGATATACCATGGATTTTACCCATTTTTACCCATGGTATATAAGTGTTTTATATACTATTTAATATTTATTGGAGTTTATTTAGAGTATTTACAGGTTCAGGGATGATTTGGAGATATATGGTGATTTTGGTGCGTTTTGGAGTCTTTCGCAGTGCAGGACTGCACAGACGCTTCAGATGTTTAGCTCTCGATGGAGACCTTCCCACCTTTGGATTTCGCTCATATTTGGACAAAAGATAGAGCTTTACGTTAGATTTCCAATGACACCGGTTTGAGGTCAATCCCACGGTTTGATCGGAAGTTATGTCTATTTTACTGAATAGTGGTCAGTCTGCCTTGCGAGAGAAGGCTGTCGAGAAGAGGATTGTATGTCGATCGACACAGCACACTGCATGTCGATCGACAGGGACATCAGAATGTTGGCTGAGTATATTTCATGACCGACTGAAGCCTAGGAGTCATCACAAAGTTACCAAAATACCCTTGACGACCAGAAACCCTATTTATGTTATTTCTAAGCCATTGTTGACGGCTACGCTTTAGACGCTCTTTACGCTTTCTTTTGGTTTCATTTTTCTTAGTTAGGAGAGAAGGGAGGAACTCCTTAAGAGTCCTCCTGGAACTCCTTTGGTTTTGGTTTATTTATCTATTGCATTTTCATCTATTCATCTATGATTTCTGTGACAACTATCATGTCTGAATAGATCCACCTGTTAGATCTAAGGTTCATATAGGATTGTGGGATTAGCCCCAAACTATAGATTGCTGAGTTGTGATATTCATCAAATGGATTGAACTCTATGCTTGTTCTAGAGTAGCTAACTAGAGCATAAATCACTAGGATCTTTGATATCTTGAATTATCTCTTTGAACTAGTGTCACCTTGGAGAAGAGCTAACCGCCCTCCTTGAGACCTAGTGTTCATTATCGGCTCGCGCCTAGGCATATCTAGAAGCCATCGATCGATATCCCGACATGTGAATCGATCGCCGAGCGAAAGGTGTATCGCTCGATATCTCTAAAGAATATCGATCGACTCTTTTTCTGTGTCAACATACGATAGTTGAGGCCAGAGATCTAGATCATTTAACCAGTGAGACATCATTGAGAGTTAAGCGGCTGAGTTCTATGGTATCATGCAAGCAACTTATTAGGCATTTATAGATATTATAATCTCCATTCCTGAATAGAAGCCCTAGATCTAGCAACCATCCTTCCATCAACTACCTTGGTTTTATAAGAACAACTACCTTGTTCACCCTTGCTATTTAATATATTTACTATTTTATTTACTGCTTTATAATCTATTTACTGTTACCCTAGCTTAATAATAACTATTAGATCTAGTGTGTGCCTTAGCTCCTTGTGGATTCGATCCCTAAGTACTATAACTTGACCTCTTTTGATGAGAGTAAAAATCACTCCTTAGGGTAATTTGAGTGGTATCAATCATGGCAATGAGGATCCGATGGGTTTGTGAGGCTTTGGCAAGGGAGCTAGGCGTATGGGCAAGCTATTGGGCCAGAGATCAATCAGGCCAAAGGAGGAAAGGAGCAGTTGGGAGCAGTTGGACGGTTTGGGCGAAAGGATGCAACCGCATGTGTCCCATCGACCAATCAGTGCATCTGTTTGCCCAGAGCAGTTGGCGAGCCCTTCTACTATAAATATAAGTCCCTCCTGTCGAAATTAATAATTAGAAACAGAAGGGGAAACTCTGCCCAAATCGACACAGAAACAAAGAGAGAAAAGAGAGAGATCGGCCGCAAGGCAAACCGCGTGGTGGCTTGGTGATTCCGGTGAGTTCTAGCCGTGGGCAAAGGAGACTTGATCAGAAATGGATACCAGGCAGAAGGATAAGGCTGTGGAGAAGAGTTTGGGAACTTCCGAGCACATACCTAAGGTTAGTGATGCTAAACAGATGGTATTGCCCAAGACCATTAATCCGGGTGGTTTGGCCGATTGATCACTGTGTTGTTGGTTGCATCTATTACTCATCTCCTGTCAATATATCTATTTTCCACTATATTCTGAAGTAATATGTGGGTTCAGACTCATAGACAACCCGCCAGGCCTTAGCCAGATCAGTGTAATCTCTCCATGGCCTTGGTTGGGCATGTGTGGTCTGATCTTATAGTTCCAGAGGGAATTGATAGGATCCGACTTTGAATATCTCTTAATGGGTATTTATCATGAATTATCATGGTGAAATATTAGTTTTATATCGTGGAATTAGAGGTAGTCCCTTATGACCGGTTTGGCTGTTCATGGTCGAGATCAGTATGATCGAGGCCGGTTCTGGGAAATCCAATTGGACCATTCTCTTAGTTTAGAATTATCATGAATTATCATGAATTATCATGAATTTTATTTAGTTTTTGGACGATCATTAGAAAGGGTCACTTTTGGCCAGATTAGACTAAGTATATGAACCATGCCTAGGATGATGATTGTTAGGGTATCGGACTGTGATTCTTATGCATATGTGTTGTGGGTTTTGATTTCAGGTCCTGACAGGGATCGTGGTAAGGCTAAGGAGCCATGAAGACCTTGGCCGTGTGGGATGTGTGATGTAGTGATAGTTGGATACATTGAACTTATGATAGTCTATTGTGCAAACTGATTGTTATGAATGATTTGTATGGATCACATTGACTTATATATATGAAATGATATTTTACCTTAGCTTCCGCATTGTATTGATTGTTTACATGAACCTCAAATGATTGAAATTGACTTAGAAACTATTGGACTTAACCGGCTGAAGTACACTTAGACTTTAGGTGAGGCCGCATACTGGTTGGATCAAGGGATCCAGGTTTGGGTCTTACAGAATCCGTATTAACCATCTCTATGGCCGGATTTCTCTTCGGCCAGCAGGCTTTCTCTTCCACCACCAAACCACAAGAACAACTTGAAATATTTTTTTTTTGACTTTTGTTTTTCTCTTTTTTTTCCTATTATCGAAATTTTTTTTTTTTAAATTGTTGGTAAAGAGGGGCCCGAATTCAAAGATAGAAAGAAAATATTTTTTTTATATATATGAAGAAGATGGAAGATGAGAAAAGAATGGATTGAAAAGAGTTACGAAGAGAGTGTCTCTGATACCACTTAATAGAACCAAAATAAGGATCACTCTTTCGGTATGGATGATATGGACTCAGATCCGAGGGGATCGAGAATTGATGGATCGAGGGGTGACACTAACGGCTGTGGAATACCCAAAGATACTACCTGAGATTCGAAGGTTGCCGGATGTGACGCACCGGTCCAACACAACGAAGTGATTCACTTGGAGATAGCCTCACCAAGAGAAATATGAATGTTCTAGGCAAAGAACAATGAGAAACATAAAGAAAAATGTGGGGAAAGACAGCATAGAAAATAGAAATGTAAGAAAACAAGACAAAGAAAATATAAATTGACTAAGACTAGTCAAAGTTCGGAAAATGAGGAGGACTGGTCGATGTGACCCTTCGGCTGGATGTCCAGGTTCTTGCTGTCGGGTCGTCCGCGGTAAGGAGCAGGACGTACGTAAGGCTGCCCACGTCTTTGATCATCGATGATCCATGTACGGATGAAGAGATCACTCGTCCCAAATCTTCAGAAGGTGGGATATCTTCTTACTCACAACTCCTTTGAGATTTATTCAAATTCCTGGTTTTTCTCCACTGATTAGTGGTTCCCAATCAAGTTTCTTACATCGTGGTTCATCCTGGTTTGATAAGAATCATGAAGATATTGCCATATGTCCGAACAGGCTAATCTGGAATCACCCAGATAGAAAGTGGGATATCTTCTTCCTCACCACTCCTATGAGATTTATTCAACTTCCTGGTTATTCTACACTGATTAGTGGTTCCCAAACAAGCTTCTTACATCGTGGTTCATCCTGGTTTGATAAGAATCATGAAGATATTGCCATATGTCCGAACAGGCTAATCTGGAACCACCTGGATAGAAAGTGGGATATCTTCTTACTCACAACTCCTATGAGATTTATTCAACTTCCTGGTTATTCTCCACTGATTAGTGGTTCCCAATCAAGCTTCTTACGTATTGGTTCATCCTGGTTTGATAAGAATCATGAAGATAATGACATATGTCCGAACAGGCTAATCTGAAATCATCTGGATAGAAGGTGGGATTTCTTCTTACTCACAACTCCTATGAGATTTATTCAACTTTCTGGTTATTCTCCACTGATTATTGGTTCCAAATAAAGCTACTTAGATCGTGGTTAATCCTGGTTTGATAAGAATCATGAAGATATTCCCATATGTCCGAACAGGCTAATCTGGAATCACCTGGATAGAAAGTGGGATATCTTCTTCCTCAAAACTCCTATGAGATTTATTCAACTTCCAGGTTATTCTCCACTGATTAGTGGTTCCCAATCAAGCTTCTTACATATTGGTTCATCCTTGTTTGATAAGAATCATGGAGATAATGGCATATGTCCGAACATGCTAATCTGGAATCAACTGGATATAAGGTGGGATATCTTCTTACTCACAACTCTTATGGGATTTATTCAACTTCATGGTTATTCTCCACTGATTAGTGGTTCCAAATAAATCTTCTTAGATTGTGGTTCACCTTGGTTTGATAAGAATCATTAATATATTGCCATATGTCCGAACAGGCTTATCTGGAATCACATGGATAGAAAGTAGGATATCTTCTTACTCACAACTCCTATGAGATTTATTCAACTTCCTGGTTATTCTTCACTGATTAGTGGTTCCCAATCAAGCTTCTTACATATTGGTTCATCCTGGTTTGATAAGAATCATGAAGATAATGGCATATGTCCGAACAGGCTAATCTGGAATCATCTGGATAGAAGGTGGGATATCTTCTTACTCACAACACTAATGAGATTTATTCAAATTCCTGGTTATTCGCCACTGATTAGTGGTTCCAAATAAAGCTTCTTAGATCGTGGTTCATCCTGGTTTGATAAGAATCATGAAGATAATGGCATATGTCGGAACAGGCTAATCTGGAATCATCTGATAGAAGGTGGGATATCTTCTTACTCACAACACTTATGAGATTTATTCAAATTCCTGGTTATTCGCCACTGATTAGTGGTTCCAAATAAAGCTTCTTAGATCGTGGTTCATTGTGAATCCAGGGTCTTCCCAGGATCGCATGGAACGGGGAAGGTCTGTCGATGACTACTAAGTTGGTCATTTTCATTATTCCGCCAGCTATGACTGGGAGCTTGATAGTTCCCAATGAGGTAGCTGTTTCTCCGGAGAAGCCTACGAGGTTAGCTTTTTGGCCAAAAATTTAGTAGTCGTCTATTTCCATCCCTTTTAGGGTGTTATAGAAAATGAGGTCGACGGAGCTTCCTGTGTCTATCATGAGCTTAGGGACCTCGTATCCTGCGATGTTCAGTGTGACGATCAACGCATCATCGTGAGGTCTGTCAAGGTTTGAGGTCTCGCTCTCCCAGAAAGAAATCTTAGTATTAGATTCAGGGTTAGGAGGTTTGGGTCCAGTGTTAGACACAGCCTTCCGCACATGATTCTTAATGGAATTGACGGAGTCTTGACATATGTCTGATCCTCCAAGGATACAGTCCACCCTCGAGTCGGGGCTCGATTGAGGGGACGGTTTGCTCAAGAGAGCTTCGACTTGTAAACTTTTTCCTTGGGGGAATTTCCCAAGAATCATGTCGACTCTTTTCCTGGGAGCTGGAGGTGGCGAATCGGTCTCCTTTTCAGGTGACCTCTCGCGTTTCGGGGAAGTGTCCCTGGAACCTCTTTTCTGATAAGGTGATGGCTTTTTAAGGTCCACGCCCTTTATTTCTCCGGCTGCGAATTTAGCTGCCAGCTGACGTTGGAGGTCCCAACATTCCTCGGTTGAGTGCCCTTCGCGATCGTGATAAGAGCAATGTTTGCCTTTATCAAAGCCTTTTGACCAGTGAGTTTTGTTTGCTGCTGCAACAGGTTTCTCTTCCTTGTCTTCCTCGATTGCGTAGGAATGTCTCCCTGAGTCTGATTATTTCATGGGTTACCCTTTTTGTGAGGTCCCTTAGTCTCAGAGGATTCACCTTTCGAGTGATTCTGAGGTTTCTTATGGAGTTTATCCAGTGCAGCTGTCTCCTCCTCCAGAGTAATATATTTGGTGGCTCTATGAAGAGCGTCGTCGATAGTTGGAGGAGTATTGAGTGTTAGCTCTGACCAGAATTTCGATTTATAGATCAGACCTCTCCTAAGAGCCTCGATGGCGACTAGGTCGTTAGGATTCGAGAGCTTAGTTCTTATTGCCCTGAATTTCTCGATGTAGACTCGTAGTGAGTCCCCCATTCCTTGACTGACCTTCCAAAGGTCGGCCTCAGAGGCTTGCTTCAGGATATGGGTTGAGTACTGCTTCATGAAGGCGTTAGTTAATTGATCGAAATTGTCTATCGAGGCTGGCTCGAGACCGGAGAACCACTCAAGGGCTG
Source organism: Raphanus sativus (assembly GCF_000801105.2). Classification (NCBI taxonomy): domain Eukaryota; kingdom Viridiplantae; phylum Streptophyta; class Magnoliopsida; order Brassicales; family Brassicaceae; genus Raphanus; species Raphanus sativus. The sequence goes on from NW_026615923.1 coordinate 18,931, forward strand.
TTCCGACCAAATTTTCGGCGAATGTCCTGCAGTAACCTGCTTCACATTCTTCCTGTGTGAAATGGGCTTTAACGATTGCCAATCGGAAAGCTCTCAAATAGGCCTTCGGGTCAGAGGTCCCATCATACTCGGGAATTCTGATTTTTCTAGTATCTCTTATGTGAGAGCTGGCAATTCTGTCCGTGAATGGAGTTCCACGAGTTTCCTCGATCAAGCTATCGATTTCGGGAGCTGAGCTCGTAGCTTTATGGACTTGAGCTCCCAATTTTTGGAGAGCTGCGTGAGTTCGTTCCATATATCTACGGATAGCTTCGGGTCCCTCTAAAGGAAGGATGTTTGGGTCGTTAGCAGGTACCCGACGGGCAGGTTCCTGACGGAATCGAGTTGGCTCATCCTCCCATGCGGTTGGAGGGCTAGATCGCTCACCAGCTCTGGGGTTATCGGAATCTATCCTTTGATAACTGTCCCCATTCGGGATCGAGCTTCTGGTTTGATAAACCGAAGCTGACGCTCTGCCCCCAGATGGGAAGGATATTCCTGCTCCGGACCTAAGATCAGGCGGCGGAGGAGGTAAGCGAGTACTCATGTCAGTAACCTGACCGGGTGTGGAACTAGTTGTCGCTATGTTACTTCCCATAGCACTGGTGTTAGGTGGATTAAACACGGGGGCTGTCCCAGTATGAGGTGTCTGGAAAGCAGATCCGCGTCCTTCCGGAGCAGTGCTATCAGGGGAAAAGTTTAAACGTCCTCGGGGGAATGAGGGATCGGTTAATCGATCATGAAAAATGGCCCCCGGAGCTTGACGTTGCGGTGGTTGGGTTGTTGAGTTTAGAGATCTAGTTATCTCTTCGAATCGTTGCTGACGAACAGTCAGCTGATGCATCGTGCACTCACTTTCCTGAGCTCTGTCCACTAACTGCATCATCATCTGGCGAATCTCAGAGAGCTGAGCCTCCGTTTGATTTGGAATGGCTTGCTGCTGAGGATTCTCGGTGATCGGGAGCCCGGAGGTGGTTCCACCTGATGATCTCGGGTTAATACCCCCGGTTGTAGTTTGGCTCGTTCGAGCGCCAGCCGGAAGCTGTTGCCCAGATCGGTGGTCGCCACGTCGAGGCTCTGTGATTACAGGACTAGAGCCTCCGTCGTTCGGTGAGCCATCGCTCTGAATCGGGAGGTTAAGGTCAGACGGGTTTGTTGTCTGATCGGTAGGATTCATCCTCAAGTTAGAGCAAGGGATTCGATTGTTTCTTCCCACAGACGGCGCCAATTGTGAGGGGTAAAACTCACACCTAGATTTTAGATCAGGTTTAATGTTTAGGAAAGGTTAAGGAAAGATAATCGCGGGCTGAATCCCGTAAGAACTTGTAGAATGAACTTCGATTTGTATTGATATAGTAGAAATGGGATGGTTACAAAAGGTGATCTTTGATGAATACAAAGATTATAAGAGTGTTACAATAAGAATGTTTTGATGAATATTGAGTAAAAAATGAGTTGAATCGGATCCTCTTCTTAGTCCTCGACCTTCTCTTTAAATAGCCTTAGGCTTTTTTAGGTTGTCTTCAACTGATCTCCGAGATCTTCTCCGCTTGAGGTGGAATCCGCAACAGCTTCCCCTTGACCGGGTCCTGCGCTTCTTCTTGTTATGACGTGAGCTTCCTCTTCGTCGTGACCTCTTTAGTTAGGATCCTTAACTTTCAGCCTTCAGCTCTAGCTTAGCTCTCTTTAGGTTTTGAACTCGCGATGGACCTATCGCGGCCCATCATCATCTTCTATTATTTGATAATCAGCTACCGGGCCATATTCGGGCCCAACAGTAACTACCCGACCCACGACCTAGAGTGGCCGCAGTGGTATTTGCCCTGAAGATATGGAGATCATAATTGTATGATGCCAAAGTTCAGCTACTCACCGACCACAAGAGTCTGAAGTATATATTCACTCAGCCCGAGGTGAACTTCAGACAAAGGCGTTGGATATAGTTTGTGGCCGACTATGATTTGGACATTTCCTATCACCCAGGCAAGACCAATCTAGTGGCTGATGCATTAAGCAGGCGGAGGGCTGAAGTATCAGCTGAGAAGGAAGCAAATATATTGGAAGGGATGGTCCGGTCACTGCATCTAAACACTTTGGACAGTGAAAATGAGCCTTTGGGTTTGGAGGCTGTGAACCAGGCTGATCTCCTTACCGAAATCCAACAAGCACAAGGCTTGGATGAGAATTTGCAAAAGGTTGCAAAGAATGACAAGACGGAGTACCAGATCACCAGCAATGGTACCATTCTGGTACATGGGAGAATCAGTGTTCCTGGTGACCGGGAACTAAAAGAAGAGATTATGAGGCAAGCGCGTAAGTCCAAATTCTCAGTGCACCCAGGGCTGAACAAGATGTATAAAGACATCAAGAGGTATTACCACTGGATCAGGATGAAAGCTGATATAGCTGAATGGGTGGCCAAGTGTCCTACTTGTCAACTCGTGAAAGCAGAACATCAGGTTCCAAGTGGTTTACTTCAAAATCTCCCTATACCAGAGTGGAAGTGGGATCACATCACAATGGACTTTGTGACTGGTTTACTTCAAAATCGTCCTCAAGTCCAGTGTAGAGAACCTGAAGCTCTCCATTCGTGATCTTGGAGGTGTACTCCTTCACGAACAGGACATTGGAGACGATCTTGGCAATGATCCGGATAGCAGGGTTCTGGATCTGCGACTGATAGGCCTTGCGAGAGGTGAACTTGCCGGCTGGGATGAGATCCCAAAAGGTGTCTTCCGGTTTGAACTTCTTTTCCACTGAAACTCCTTTTGGCGTGTCTGCAATCTCGAATAGCGCGTTCAGATCGTTGAGAGAGATGGTGCAGAACTTGCCATCAGCCATGAAAGAGAAGGAGCAGTTCTCGTACGTAGGCGCAGTGGGGTTCTGGTAAGTTATCCTGCAGGTCGCGAGCACTTGCCTGACCAAGTCTGGGTATAGAACCTGGAACTGGTAGCAGAGAGGCATAAATCCCATAGCCTGCATCGTGTCGAACACCTCAGTGTCAATGCCTAGAGCGCCTAGTGTTTGCTGGTGCACGAACCGTGTGGGCAGGATTGTTGGGGTCAAAATCGGTCAAGACGAAATCGATGTCCGAAAATCTCGGAAAATATGAAAGATGTAAAAGCAACCTCGAGAGACTAATTGTTAATCGAGAAACCTTAAGAAAAAATTAAGTTCGAGATTCATCGTCTCGAAATCAACTGCTAGAAACATTTTTCTACACAAGGAAAAAACCTACGGAAAAACTAAAAACGCAAAGAACACGGACGCGCCGAAGGAACCGAGCAGCCAACACCGGACGTGGCCGTGGCCGCCGGGCGGCTAGCCCCGTGCTGGCCGTGGCCGCCGGCGGCTAGCGCCCGTGCCGGCCGTGGCCGCCGGGCGGCTAGCCCCGTGCTGGCCGTGGCCGCCGGCGGCTAGCGCCCGTGCTGGCCGTGGCCGCCGGGCGGCTAGCCCCGTGCTGGCCGTGGCCGCCGGCGGCTAGCGCCCGTGCTGGCCGTGGCCGCCGGGCGGCTAGCCCCGTGCTGGCCGTGGCCGCCGGCGGCTAGCCCCGTGCTGGCCGTGGCGCCGGCGGCTAGCGCCCGTGCTGGCCGTGGCCGCCGGGCGGCTAGCCCCGTGCTGGCCGTGGCCGCCGGCGGCTAGCGCCCGTGCTGGCCGTGGCCGCCGGGCGGCTAGCCCCGTGCTGGTCGTGGCCGCCGGCGGCTAGCGCCCGTGCTGGCCGTGGCCGCCGGGCGGCTAGCCCCGTGCTGGCCGTGGCCGCCGGCGGCTAGCGCCCGTGCTGGCCGTGGTCGCCGGGCGGCTAGCCCCGTGCTCGCTCGGGTCGTCGGACGGCTAGTCTTCGTGCATAAGTTCCAAGCCTCCGGGTCGCCAGAAATCCGTGTTTCGCGACTTTCCGAGTCCTTATAAATAAAACTTCTTTTTCTGTTCCGGGATTTCTGAAAACCCCTAAGACGTCAACGGATAGGAAGACTTCGTATAAAAACGGTGATGGTTATCGTACAACACCATTTACCTCAGCAATGGATCGAAGATCTTCCGAAAGACTCGACATCCAAGTAGGAGCATCCTTTCAGAGAAATCGTAGAAAAACAGCGGAAGCCCGGAATGCGGCCCGAAAGGGACCAACTCCGATCGGACGACCAGTTTACGATTTTCTAAAGGGATAGATGCGACGGTTTACAATTATCTTCGCATGACAAGATATATGATAAACTTCCGAAAAGATAAATGTCAACTTTCCGAAAAGATAAATGTCAACTTTCCCGATAAACACGAAAGCCGACGAAAATGGAAAAAGTCCAGCCCACGGCAGACTCAGCCCACCAAGGATAGACCGTCATATGGGAGTATATAAGCAATGCTAGGAGCAGAGGAAGGGGGATCCGAAATCAGAAGAAAGAAACCACTCCAGAGCAACTTAGAACTTAGGCGCTTATTTCCTTTTTTAGCGAGCTGCGACTCAACTAGGTTAGATCTAGGTTTCGCGACTAGCGACGATCGACAGCTCTTGAGGCTGAGATCTCGACCTGTTGTCCAACGCTCTCCGCAGATTCGGAAATAAGATTCTTTCTTTTTGCTCTCTTTATTTTACGCATTTATTCCCAAACTAGACTTGTATTAACTTTGTCGTGCGTGGCCCAGCAGATAGCCGGATCCTCGGGGAAAACTAGGTCAACTTAGTTTTCCTACGTTTTAACTTAACTAAAATCGACAGTGCGAATTTCGGTTCCCACAGTTTGGCGCTAGAAGGAGGGGGATTCACGGCTTTATCTTTCTCGCAACTACGCACGCCCAGTTAAGCATGTCTGTTGACGCGGAAAAAGACAAGCAAACACACGACGGACCAGCCGTCGATGTCAACGCTGAGAAGACTCCTGACGGAAACGTATCGACGGTCACTGCCGAGGCAAACACCGCGATGCTGGACCAGATGAAGGAACTGTTCGCCACCGCCCAGAAACGGTCGGAAGAACAGGAAAAACTAATGGCTTCACTCGCTAAACAGGTCAATACCTTAACAGCGAAAAGCAAACTCCCGCGCGGATCCACCAAGGTGAGGCGTGTCAGGAGCTGGACTTCGGACCTTCCGAAGACCAAGAAAAAGATGCCCCGAGAAATCCCCGGAACTCGTCCCTGACGATACCACTCCGACGGGGCAGAAGAAAACGACGGGCAACCTTCCACCTCCCGCAAGGGACAACGAAGGAGACGACGTCGAAAGAATCAATCTGGATATCAGCGATCAATCGGATCCGTCCGACGAAGACGCCGACATCCACCACCGAAGGACCCGAAGTCAGTCAGCTCGACTGGCGGCAGCCTTCGAAAAACCCATGACAGAAGAGGAAGAAGACCTCTACTGGTCAGAGCAAGAAAGGCTGGCTGAGGACCAGACTCGGGCCTATCGCCGCCAGCGTAGACGGAAGAGCGCAAACGGCACCAGCGAGATTCACGATCTGCGTGAGTACATCGCCAAAACTGCAGCCGAGGTGAAAGCGGTAAAATCGCAGATTCACCACGCGACCAGCACTGCCCCCGAGATCGACCTGCTCCTCGAGGAGTCGAGAAAAACCCCGTTCACCTCTCGAATCACGGAGGCGCGAGTCTCGGATCCTGGGAAAATAAAGCTTCCCACCTACGATGGAACCACAGATCCAAAGGCACATCTGCAGTCTTTCCAGATTGCAATGGCAAGGTCTAAACTTCCGGAGCGGGAAAAGGATGTCGGCTGCTGTCTCCTGTTCGTCGAGAACCTCAGAGGTGCTGCGCTCGAATGGTTCTCACACTTGAAAAGAAACTCCATCGGAAGTTTCCGCCAGCTTGCTTCAGCTTTTCTGAAGCAATTCTCCATGTTCATGGACAGGGAAACTTCCGACGTGGACCTTTGGAGCCTAATTCAAAAGGAAGACGAACCGCTCCGCGACTACATAAAGAGGTTCAAACTCGTGATGTCCAGGGTAACAGGCCTCAGCGATAGAGTCGCCATCGACGCCCTGAGGAAGAACCTCTGGTACAATCGAAGTTCCGAAAGTGGATTTCTCTGGAAAGGCCACGCACCATCCAAGATACCCTCCACAAGGCAACGGATTTCATCATCATGGAAGAAGAGATGAAAATCCTAGCGCAAAAGCATGGACCGCCGAAAGCGTCCGGCAAGAAGAAAACCTCTCGTAACGACAAGTACGTCCATCACGAGGGGGAAGACGTCCAAGGCGAACATAATTACGCCGTTAATTCCGAGCAAGGAAGGACCTCCGGAAACACCTGGACGCGGAACTCGTACAAGGACAATTCCAGCTGCGAGTTCCATCAGACGAGAGGTCACTCCACCGCCAACTGCAAAGTCCTCGGCGCTAGACTCATTATGAAGCTGCTCGACGGCAAACTAGCAACGGTCAAGAGCATGAAAGACCTGATCCTAGATTCTGACCGTCCGCCGAGGACCGACGGAGCCAATCCCAATAACGCTCCTGGAACTCAATCGGGCGAAAAACGCGAACGGAGACAAGACGGCGAAGGAAACAACAACAACCGCCAAAGGATCAACATGGTCATCGGAGGATCGCATTTTTACCAGGACTCTGTGTCGTCGATCAAAGCCTACGGACGGAAGGCCGAGACAAGCCCCGGATGGTGTCCGGAGGACGACGTTCCCAGTCACGCAATCACCTTCGAGGAACAGGATACGACCGGACTCGATAAACCCCACTACGATCCTCTGGTCATCGACTTGGTGATTCAAGATCTCGAAGTCGGCCGCATCCTCATCGACACAGGAAGCACGGTCAATATCATGTTCCGCGACACTCTGCAGAGGATGAACATACCCCTCGGAGAAGTCATCCCAGAACCAAGACCACTAACTGGATTCTCGGGCGTCACATCCATGACCCTCGGAAAAATCAGACTCCGGTCATGGCTAAAGAAGTCACGAAGATCGTCGAATTCGCGGTAGTGGATAACCCGGCTATCTATAACGCCATAATGGGAACTCCTTGGATAAATGCCATGAAGGCAGTCCCGTCCACTTACCATCTCGGCGTCAAATTTCCAACACCAACTGGAACAGCGGTAATCTGGGGAAGCCAAAAACAGTCGCGACTCTGCTTCCTAGCCGAACATAAACTTCGCAGCAATCGGAACGCCCCAGTAGCTAACCCGAAGCGAACCAAGAAGAACCTGAGTACCTCCGAGAACTCAGCAAAAAGCAACTCGGATTTATCCGAACAGGCCACAACTCAGGATACTGGGAAAATCCTCGAGTCCGTCGCCGAAAAAACGGATGATCCAACTCCCGACGCGACCGCCGACTTAGCTGAAACAGTCAAGGCGCCAGAAATCGTGGAGTAATAACAACCGTGATAGAAGCAGAACTACGAGATGGCTTGATCCTCGCAAGAGGTACGTAGGCAGCTCGTCGCAACCCGACGAGTTCAGCTATCCCCCTCGCCAAAAAGGGGGGGGGAGATGGGAACGGATATCCTTGTACTCCCGCAAAAACACTTTTCGCATGTAGTCTACATTATAAATGATAAATCCTTTTGATTCAAATGCTTACTCAACGCATAAACATTAAGGAAAACGAAAATCATATCTTTAAGGAACGCGAGACGTCGTTAGTTCCCAAAAGGTCTCGATTCTCCATTTTCCTCCAAACAGTCCATCCGCGACTCTAAAAACTCCACTAAACAGTCCATCCGCGACTCTAAAAACCATTTCCGTCGATTGGCCCCGACGGAAAAATACAGAAACGTTTCACTCAATCAAATTCGTAGTCCGGCTTCTAACGAAGTCCTTTTGCATCCGACAAGGATATCATAGCGCGCTATACAAAAAATCCAAATTTTGGTTAGCTCTTCGTAAAGGAAGTAGCTCGACTCGTACCCAAACGAATCATATAAGCCGATAAGCACTTCGCAGATTCTAGAACGGTACGAGTCAGGTCAAAATCGCAAACAAGCAAAACGAAAGCCGATTTGTCATCGCACAGCTTCAGTCCGAAAGTAGACCTAGGTCTTGCCCTAAACCCGGCCTTGCTGGTATCTAAGACATCTCATAGGCATAAGTATCCAGAATACGAGATCCCAAAATTTGCCTCTTATCGCTTACAAACCTAACGTTCACTACGAAGTGACCTACGGACCTAGCGACAAAAAAAAGAGATTGAATGCGAAGTGACTACGCGTATTCAAACCCTCAACACTTGACGAAAGTATAAATCAAAACGCATAGTTCATAAAAGGCATTTATAACAGGGATTCGAAAGCCACCAACGGCCGATCCCGAAAAACATAAAGTCACGCGACCTCCTAGGAGTCGCGACACATACATACAAACGGCCACAGTTGGCCTATCATAAATTATAATCAAATGCATAGCAGTCGGTTAGAGATATTCCGAACGAAGAATCGGGCTGGTCGACCTCCTCACCCCCGTCGCCTGCGTTTGAACCCTCGCCTACATCCGCCGTATCCTCCGAGACTTGGATAGGATTCCACAGTTCTCGAATTCTCCCTTCAATCGGAGGAACAAAGGATTCGGCGCTGGCACATATCCTCATCGAGCCATCCATCGTGGCAAGTTCGCCGGAAAGAGAGAAGTCCTCACGCTGCATCTTGCTGAGGGTACCGACCGAACCACGGCACTCGCGAAAATCACCTACAAAGTCCTGAGCCTCTTTGTACGCTTCGAACTCAGTAGAAAAAATTTCGGCCCTTCGGTTCATCTCGGCGGCAGCTCTCTCCGTCCGCTCCTTTCCGCACGAGCGAGGGCTCGAGCCTGGACCTTGGCTTGCCGGCGATTTTGCTCCTCCACCTCCAGCCGATACTTAGCAAATTCCCTTTCCGTTTCCTCCGCTTTGAAACGGGCCAGCCGGGCAGTGCGGAAACTCCCATCGATCGATGCATTCCACACTCTCACGGCCTGCAAAGAAGCCGAGGTCAAATAAAAAGAAAAGTGGAGTTACTCAAGTTTCAAAAACAAACCTCGTTGACCAAGCGAGCACCCTCCGCAGTCACCTTGTCCCTTTCCTCGTTGTCTAAAGACTCGTCACGGGAAAACGCCGGAGGGAGTTCGTCAAAGAAGTCACCCGGGGGAGGAACATCCCGATTCTCTGAGGTAAAGCCAGGATCATATCTCGGCGGCGCGCCATCTCCCGACGAAGTCTCGAAAGCGATCCCTTTATCTTTACGAGGTCTCCGCCTCTGCCTCAAAGGGGCAAAAACGTAGGACCTATCGTTCACACAGGGACGTGTACCACCTCGCGATCGGTGAAGCGCGACCGCCCCTCGAATCCGGTCAAGAGTAAAGGAGTTCCAGGAACAAGGCCTCGACCTAAAAAGATCCCTCCTGACCGAAAGATCGGAAGGAACATGCGCGAGACACCTGTTCTCTAAAAAAAAAAAAACAAACACGTTCGGTATTCGCCTTTCGGATTATAAGAGAGGGGATGCGACAATCTTACCTCGCTGGTACAACCAGTCTGACGGGAATAGATGGAGAAAGCCTTCCTCGACAGACTCTCCGTCTATCCTCACAAAAAAGAAACGATCGACATAATCCTTGGCGTGCGAGGTGACTCCATTGATTACCGAAAAGTTGGTCCTCGCCTTCATGGAGTAAACTCCATTGATGCTCGTCGCCTTGGAGTTCCATAACCCTTCGAAATCGCAGGGCTAAGGTCTATCCCTAACTCGTAACTCAAAATCACAACGCCGAGCCAGCTCTCCAAAGCTGACACATTCAGCTGGCTGATTGCGATTCCGAAACGGTCGAGGGCCTGAACAATGACCCCAGGGATTGGGAACCACAGTCGACATTGCGTCAAGAACGCCTCGTAACAAGTAAAGTAACCTTCCGGAGGATGCTCCGAACTCTCATTCCCGCAGGGAATGCGAAACACAACTCCCTCCGGAACCCCATAAAACTCTCGAAGAGTTTCGAGATATTCGGGGATACTTCGCTCGGTGAGTCAACTTCTCCACGCGCCCTCAGAGGTCGCCGGGGAATCGGGATCACGGGAAGGGGAGCATCAGTGCCAAAGACAGCGTCGCAGTACGCGTTCCTGTTGATCTCTGAAACCTCGGGCTTCGGATTTTCTTCCTCAGCGTGAAAACTATCCGAAGACGAGTGAGACTGCCTCCTCGAGAATTTCGATCTTGAAGTCATTCTTTTCTTAAAAAGTAGAGAGAGAATTTGCAAGAGAGAGATTAGCTTGAGATTCTTGGGTGAAGTAAGAATGGTAAAAATTCACAAGTACTTATAGGCAAAAAAAATTTACTATTCACCCCGACCTTCGATACGATTTCGTCTCCATTCTTTCCTCATGAACCATACCGCAAGCTAGGATCTCCAAACCCTACGATTCCTAGCTAGCTGGGGGGCTAACTGTTGGGGTCAAAATCGGTCAAGACGAAATCGATGTCCGAAAATCTCGGAAAAATATGAAAGATGTAAAAGCAACCTCGAGAGACTAATTGTTAATCGAGAAACCTTAAGAAAAAATTAAGTTCGAGATTCATCGTCTCGAAATCAACTGCTAGAAACATTTTCTACACAAGGAAAAAACCTACGGAAAACTAAAAACGCAAAGAACACGGATGCGCCGAAGGAACCGAGCAGCCAACACCGGACGTGGCCGTGGCTGCCGGGCGGCTAGCCCCGTGCTGGCCGTGGCCGCCGGCGGCTAGCGCCCATGCCGGCCGTGGCCGCCGGGCGGCTAGCCCCGTGCTGGCCGTGGCCGCCGGCGGCTAGCGCCCGTGCCGGCCGTGGCCGCCGGCGGCTAGCCCCGTGCTGGCCGTGGCCGCCGGCGGCTAGCGCCCGTGCTGGCCGTGGCCGCCGGGCGGCTAGCCCCGTGCTGGCCGTGGCCGCCGGCGGCTAGCCCCGTGTTGGCCGTGGCCGCCGGCGGCTAGCGCCCGTGCTGGCCGTGGCCGCCGGGCGGCTAGCCCCGTGCTGGCCGTGGCCGCCGGCGGCTAGCGCCCGTGCTGGCCGTGGCCGCCGGGCGGCTAGCCCGTGCTGGCCGTGGCCGCCGGCGGCTAGCGCCCGTGCTGGCCGTGGTCGCCGGGCGGCTAGCCCCGTGCTCGCTCGGGTCGTCGGACGGCTAGTCTTCGTGCATAAGTTCCAAGCCTCCGGGTCGCCAGAAATCCGTGTTTCGCGACTTTCCGAGTCCTTATAAATAAAACTCCTTTTTCTGTTCCGGGATTTCTGAAAACCCCTAAGACGTCAACGGATAGGAAGACTTCGTATAAAACGGTGATGGTTATCGTACAACACCATTTACCTCAGCAATGGATCGAAGATCTTCCGAAAGACTCGACATCCAAGTAGGAGCATCCTTTCAGAGAAATCGTAGAAAAACAGCGGAAGCCCGGAATGCGGCCCGAAAGGGACCAACTCCGATCGGACGACCAGTTTACGATTTTCTAAAGGGATAGATGCGACGGTTTACAATTATCTTCGCATGACAAGATATAATGATAAACTTCCGAAAAGATAAATGTCAACTTTCCGAAAAGATAAATGTCAACTTTCCCGATAAACACGAAAGCCGACGAAAATGGAAAAAGTCCAGCCCACGGCAGACTCAGCCCACCAAGGATAGACCGTCATATGGGAGTATATAAGCAATGCTAGGAGCAGAGGAAGGGGATCCGAAATCAGAAGAAAGAAACCACTCCAGAGCAACTTAGAACTTAGGCGCTTATTTCCTTTTTAGCGAGCTGCGACTCAACTAGGTTAGATCTAGGTTTCGCGACTAGCGACGATCGACAGCTCTTGAGGCTGAGATCTCGACCTGTTGTCCAACGCTCTCCGCAGATTCGGAAATAAGATTCTTTCTTTTTGCTCTCTTTATTTTACGCATTTATTCCCAAACTAGACTTGTATTAACTTTGTCGTGCGTGGCCCAGCAGATAGCCGGGATCCTCGGGGAAAACTAGGTCAACTTAGTTTTCCTACGTTTAACTTAACTAAAATCGACAGTGCGAATTCGGTTCCCACAAGGATCTTGCCAGGAGGAGCCTGTTGTATATCGCTGCCGACTCCTTGTCCCATCCCTCAACGTTGAAGTCTAGGAGCTTCGGATCATTGAGGTCGATTGGAGCGCCCTCATTCTTGTTCGGCCATGGGTAACCAGGTGGAGCACTCACGGCTGGAGAAGTTGTGCTTCTGGCTGTTCTAGCGTTTTTGCATCTTTGGAGGCATCTGCAAAACAAAAACAACACCCAACATCAGAACAGTTCGTCGGTTGTTCTAGCAACGATGGAACAATCCAATCTTCTTGTTCCATCCAAGTCCACCGATTACTAGACAACCTACACAAGCCTCAATCTCAACAGTAGGAATCGCAAAGGCCAATAAGTATAAGCAATAATCGGTTCTTATTCCATTCAAAATCAGCCATGAATTCAATCCTAGTAGCAAATATACTATCAAGAGCTACCAATCTAGGAAGAAATCGCAAGCATAAAGGAAAAAGAGGATTCAAGAAATCACTCCCAATTCGCGATTTGCATGCGCAAAGAGGGGGAGAGTTCTTGTCCGATTACCTTGAGTGGAGAGGTGAATCCTGCAGAACAACCCAATCTCAAGAAAATCCCAAGAGGTTAGAACCAAATCGAAGAGAAAGAGAGGAGAGATGAGTTCGCGATTTTAGGGTTCTAAGGGGGGGGGGGGGGGGGGGTTGTGCGGCGAGAGAGATGAAGTGGAAGTGAATGTTTGGGCTTTTTAAAAACCAATCAAACCGCTTTTCCCCTTCTTTTCTTTTTTGTTGTTTTTTTTTTTTTTTGTTCGAGAACTTACCTGGGAACAATCGGCGGAACAACCGCTGGAGGTGCTCCCCTGGAGTGATCTCGAATTTTCTTGATTTTTCAACCTGCAAGTTAGTTCCTAGAAAGATAAAGACAAAAAGAAAACAATATTTACACTCACCAGTGGGTTGCCTCCCACCAAGCGCTTGTTTTCTGTCACTAGCTTGACTTCAATGAGCCGATTAGGCTTGAGGGGATCGCTTTAAGGGTATCTCTACACCTCAGCGATTGTTGTGTCAGCAAAGATATGGCTTGAGACGCTGACCATTGACAACAAAATTCTCCTCCTCTTGTGTCCAGCAACACAACAGCTCCATAAGGGCGAACCTCCTTGATGGTGAAATGTCCAGACCATCTAGATTTAAGCTTTCCAGGGAACAGCTTAACCCGTGAATTGAAGAGTAAGACCTGATCGTTCGGTGCAAAGCTTCTGCTAATGATTCGTTTGTCATGGAACGCCTTGGTCTTTTCCTTGTAGATCTTAGAACTCTCATAGGCCAGATGCCTGATCTCCTCCAACTCGTGGATCTGAATGGTTCGCCTCTCCTTGGCGGGTTTGATGTCGAAGTTGAGTAGTTTGACAGCCCAAGCGGCCTTGTACTCTAACTCAACAGGTAGGTGGCACGCCTTGCCATAGACCAGAGATGATAGGGAGTGGTCCCTAGAGGGGTCTTGTAGGCTGTTCTGTACGCCCAGAGAGCATCGTCAAGCTTAAGGGACCAGTCCTTGCGGGTGGTGTTGACAGTTTTCTACAGGATGTTCTTGATCTCTCTGTTGGAAACTTCCACTTGACCACTTGTTTGAGGATGATAGGCGGTTGCAACCTTGTGTTTGACACCATTCTTGCTCAGCAACCCTTGGACAACTTGTTTGATAAAGTGAGTTCCACCATCGCTTATAACCACTCTAGGCACTCCAAATCTCGGGAAGATAATGGAGGTGAACATCTTGATTACAAACTCCGCGCATCATTGGTTGGGCTAGCAATCGCTTCTACCCACTTGGAGACATAGTCCACAGCAACTAGGATGTACTCGTTCTTGTGAGAGACTGGGAATGGTCCCATGAAATCGATCCCCCAGCAATCGAACACTTCAACTTCCAAGATGTAGTTCTGAGGTATCTCGTTTCTCTTGCTTATACTCCCCATCCTTTGGCATGAATTGCATCGAGATATGAAAGCGTGAGCATCTCTGAACATAGTGGGCCACCAGAAGCCGGCTTGTAGGATCTTGGAAACCGTCTTGAAGGTGGCAAAGTGACCAGCATAGGAAGAACCGTGGCAGTAGTGAAGGATACCTGGATATCAGCCTCTGGAACACACCTCCTGAAGATCCCATCCTTACCTTTGCCGATAGAGATACGGCTCATCCCAGAAAGTAGTGTCTTGCCTCCCTTTAGAAATTCCTTTTCTCATTCCCAGTGAACCTCAAAGGCTCTTTCTCAGCTGCCAAAAGTTGGCAATCTCAGCAAACCATGGGAGGTTCGGGTACTCCTTCTGGGATCACTGCAACGAATGCTCCTTCTATGCGGGAACAGTCCTTGATGACAGGTGATGACTGTTCCATGTTGCGCAGACCAATCGCATTTTACGTACTCCATCGGTTGTTCCACATCTAGAACTGTCTCATCTGACACTTTCATCCTGGAGAGATGATCTGCTACTCCATTATCAACCCCCTTCTTGTCTCTTATCTCCAGATCAAACTCCTGGAGCAAAAGAATCCATCTAAGAGCCGGGGTTAGCATCCTTCTTCGTGAGTAGGTACTTGAGGGCCGCGTGGTCTGTGTGCACAATCACTTTTGATCCAACCAGATAGGATCTGAACTTCTCAAAGCGAACACGATGGCAAGGAGCTCTTCTCTCTGTGGTTGCGTATCGGCACTGAGCTTCATCTAAGTTCTGCTCGCAGTAGAAATCACAGTGAAGCTTCTTGTCTTTACTGTCCAAGGACTGCTCCACTGCAAAATCACTTGCATCCGTCATGATCTCAAAAGGAAGATCCCAGTCTGGAGGTTTTGCAAACTGGTGCACTGACTAGAGCTCCCTTGATCGTGTGAAATGCGGTAGGCCAGTCACTGTCAAAAGCAAATTGAGCTTCCTTGCAGAGCAATCGAGTGAGTGGTCTCGCGATCTTGGAGAAGTCCTGGATGAACCTCATATAGAACCCAGCATGTCCTAGGAAACTCCTGATCCCTTTCACTAAAGTAGTGGTTGCAGACTCATCAATGACCTTGATCTTTGCCTTGTCCACCTCAATGCCTTTCTCTGATATCTTGTGTCCCAGAACAATCCCATCTCTGACCATGAAGTGGCATTTCTCCCAGTTCAGCACCAGATGCTTCT
>NW_026615924.1:0-34077 GCF_000801105.2 Raphanus sativus
GACAACTAATGAGATAAGAAGAAGAGAGGATCTGAATTTAATGGAAGAAGAACATATCCAAGCTTACTTGCTTATCAAGTCTGTCCGTACACTACTTGACTCCCAAGCTATAAATAATCAAGCTTGGCGTGTCTTAGGAGTCAAGTCAAGACATTGATCATCATAGAAGGGAGTGGCGACCGTTGGAAGCAAGGAGACAAAGAGGATACATTTTAAATAGTATAAGTCACATGATCCTCTTAAGGAATGGTGGAGAGAAGACCGTTGAGGTCAGGTCGCTTTCTACGACCAGACCTTGCCCATTCTTTATTCTTTTCATTGTTTAGTATTTCCAATTGTTTATAGTATTCTTGTATCAGGCTACTTGCCTATATAACATGTATATGTCACACAGTAATAATCAAGGAAATCAGTTCTCCTTCTTTACTCTCTAAATCGTCACTCTCTCTCTCTTTACTCTCTCTCTTGTTCTTGAATCCTTTACTCTGTTCTTAAGATTTCTAACATGGTATCAGAGCTTTAAGCTCCTGATCCTTCTCTCACTTCCGCAAATTTACTCTCATTTCATTTACTCTTGATTCTCTGATTTCTCTTTCACAAATTTCTCTACAGATTTCTTTTATCCAGTGGATAATAAATTAGTGTTCTTTGAGTGTTCTTGAGTGTTCTTGATATTTTTTCTTGGTTGTGCTCACTCTGTTCTGTCCTAATTTCTATTTCTTGAGAGTTTATTCTAGTTCTAGGCTTGAGTTACTCACTTCCAGAACACATCTCTCTCAATCTCAGCCTTGAAATTCAAATCTTCTTGGCGCCCCAACCTAGAAACATGGAGAACAATTACACAGTGCGCATTCCAGTTACACTCAAGGGACCAGGAAAACTACATTACCTGGTCTAGGATGACCATGACAGCCCTTGGAGGTAGAGGACTTTGGGAGCATGTGACTTCAAGCTCTGCTCCAAAAGAAAATCACCCAAGGAGAAGATGGCAAGGAGATTGTGGTGGTAGATGAAGGCAAATGGAGACAGGAAGATCTCATGGTGCTGTCTATCATGCATAGCTCTCTTGATAGTCCACTATTGGACACCTATTCACTGCACAACACCAAAACAGTTGTGGGATACTCTGCACAGAGTGTTTGGCAACACTTCAAACCTCACCAGGATTTAATGAAGTGAAGAGAGCCATCAACAACCTGCAGCAAGAAGAAGGAGACTTCACCAAGCATCTTGGGAAGTACAGTCAGCTATGGTCTGAGCTAGAGATGCTAAGACCAAGCTCTAATGACCCTGAGTACTTGAAGAAAGGCGTGGAGCAAGATAAGGTCTTTGGACTACTTCTCACATTAAGCCCAAGCTTCAGTGATGTGGTCAGACACATATTAAGAGATAAGAGTTAACCAGGCTATGATGAAGTATGTGCTCAGCTGCAAAAGGAGATAGGCTCAGATGGTTATTGGTGGTGGCAAAGGAGATTTATCAATGGCGCATAAGGCTGAGAAAGATAGAAAGTGGTGCTGCCAACAAAGCTTACTTAAACCAAGAGGAGGAGGAGACAAGTCAGTAACTTGTGAGCATTGCAAGAAGACAGGACACTCCAAAAACCAACTGCTGGATCCTCCATCCTCATCTAAGACCAGCCTCAGCCAACAAGTTCAACAGCCCAGAGCTCATGAAGCAAGAGCTCAGGCCACTTAGCTCCAAGCTCCATGCGCATGGGAGATGGTGGAAGGGCTATGATCTCTACCACTCACACTGGTGCTTCTACCTCTCACGCTCTGCCCCAGCCAGTCCATGAGGATGCCTTCATCAGGAAGTCAGACATTGAAGCTTTGATCAAAGCTTCAATGCAAACTCTGGTAACCAAAGTATTCATGCCTTAACTTCCATACAAAATGCATATCACACTGCTAGACCTTAATCATTGATCAGGAGCTTCTCATCATATGATTAGGGATGCTAGACTGATCAGTGATATTAACCAGCTCTAGGCAGTGTTATGATTGCAAATGGTGATAAAATTCCAATTGAGGGAGTAGGAAATCTGAACTTGTTTAATAAAGAATCTCAAGCTTTATATATGCCTGCATTCACATCAAATCTCTATCTGTTAAAAGAGCAACTAATGACTTGAATTGCAATGTTATTTCAGTCCTAATGATGTTGCTTTCAGGATATTAAACCAGTAAGATGCTGGGCAAAGGTGTGAGCAAGGGGAGAGCTTTATTTGCTTGAAGAAACCAACCTATCAGATTTATCTACTGCTTTTAGTTCTGTTTTAGCTAGTAATGAGTTGTGGCATGCTAGATTAGGCCATCCCCATTCTCGTGCTTTGAGTTAATGTTGCCTAATCTTTCTTTTAAAAATGAATCATGTGAGCTTGTATTCTTGGCAAACATTGCAAGACTGTTTCCTCAATCTATGACTATGTATGAAAATTGTTTTGATCTAGTGCATTCTGATGTGTGGACTGCCCCAATAGCATCTAGAGAAAATCATAAATATTTGTGACATTCATAGATGAGAAATCAAAATAACTTGGCTCACCCTGATTAAAAGTAAAGATAGAGTTTAGAAGCTTTTATTAACCCAAAACTATGTAACTAACCACTTAAATTCTAAGATCAAAATTTTTAGGTCTGATAATGGTGGGGAATACACTAGCAATGCTTTTAAACAACATCTAGCAAAACATGGCATTATCCATCAAACAAGCTGCCCATACACACCTCAACAAAATGGAGTTGCTGAAAGGAAGAACAGACATCTTATGGAGGTTGCAAGAAGCATGATGTTCCACACCAATGTCCCAAAACGTTTTTGGGGAGATGCGTGATCTCAGCTTGCTACCTAATCAACAGATTCCCCACAAAAGTTCTCAAAGATGTCTCTCCCTTTCAGGTATTAAATAAAACAAACCTCCTTTAGATCATTTGCGTTGTGGGGTGTGTGGTGCTATGTCTTGACACCAGGTGAACAAAGAAACAAACTAGAGGCCAAGAGTGTCAAGGGCATGTTTATTGGTTACACTCACACGCAGAAGGGATACAAATGCTACATTCCAGAGTCTAGGAGGGGATGGTCTCCAGAGATGTCAAGTTGTGGAATCAAAAGGGTACTATGATGAGAAGAGCTGGACAACCTTAGGGATCTCTCACAAGGACCATCTGATAGGGCAAACAACCTGAGAATTATCTTGGAGAACTTGGGAGTCAGCCAGCCTACAAGTGGTGGTGTGGCGCCTTCAATATCAGAAGTACCAGCTGCTGAGGGTCACACTGAGGCAGAACCGACTATTGAGACAGCTCATCTTGATCCTGAGGGGGGAAATGAAAATGAAGATGCACCAGAGGATGATCTTTCATCAGCTTCATCAGCTCATGATCAAGATGATGCTGGAGAAGCTGAAGAAACTGGTCAGTCTAGTGGTGATCAAGAGCAGGAAGAAGAAGAGGAGATCCAACCATTGAGAAGGAGCACTAGGGTGAGGAAGGATCCATCAAAACTGGACCAGCACTAGAGTGTACTTCAACTCCAATGCAGTGGCTCATCCTACTCAAGCAGTTTGCTCCTTGGCATACTTTCCAGAAAGACATGTGGCGTTTATCACTCACCTAGATGAAGCTTACATACCAAAGACCTATGAAGAAGCAATGGCACTGGATGAGTGGAGAGAATCAGTGGGAGATGAGATAGGAGCTATGATCAAGAATGATACATGGTTTGAAACTCAACTTCCAAAAGGCAAGAAGGCAGAACAAGTCGCCTACTTTTCACTATCAAGTACAAAGCAAATGGACAACCAGAGAGGAAGAAGACAAGGCTGGTTGCAAGAGGGTACACTCAAGTCTATGGAGAAGACTATTTGGATACATTTGCACCAGTGGCTAAGCTTCACACCATAAGGGTTGTTCTCTCCTTGGCTGTTAACTTGGAAATGGGATCTCTGGCAAATGGATGTCAAGAATGCATTTCTTCAAGGAGAATTAGAAGATGAAGTATACATGAAACCACCACCAGGAATGGAAGACATGGTCAAACCAGGAAATGTACTTAGATTGAAGAAGGCAATCTATGGATTGAAGCAATCACCAAGAGCCTGGTATCACAAGCTTAGCACAACCCTTAATGGAAGAGGGTTTGTGAAATCAGAATCAGACCATACTCTTTTCACTCTCACCAGCAAGCAAGGCATTGTTGTAATACTCATATATGTTGATGATATTATCATCACTGGCAGCAACAAGGAAGGTATAATCTCAACTAAAGCTTTTCTTAAATCCTCATTTGATATTAAAGATTTGGGAGAGCTTAAGTACTTCCTTGGGATAGAATATGCCGCTCTAAAGAGGGGCTTTTCTTATCACAAAGGAAGTACACACTTGATCTTTTAAATGAGGCAGGAGAGCTTGGTGGAAGAGTAGCCAAGACACCACTTGAAGAGGGTTACAAGATATTGCGTGAGGGGGAGTTTGAAGATACACCATTTGGAGACTTCAAACTCTATAGAAGAATGGTGGGGAAGCTGATCTATCTCACCATCACAAGACCAGACATTTGCTTTGCTGTCAACCAAGTTAGCCAGCATATGCAAGCACCCAAGGTTCACCATTGGAACATGGTGGAGAGGATCATGAGGTATCTACGAGAAGCCCCTGGTCAAGGTGTTTGGATGGGTTGCAACAAGAGCACAGAGATTGTGGGGTATTGTGATGCTGATTGGGCTGGTGATAGAGCAGACAGAAGATCCACAACAGGCTATTGCACATTCATTGGAGGCAATCTGGTTACTTGGAAGAGCAAGAAGCAGAAGGTAGTATCATGTTCAAGTGCTGAAGCAGAGTATAGGGCAATGAGGAAGCTGACCAGCGAGCTCATCTGGATCAAGAATCTGCTGAGAGACTTGGGCATTGAGACAACAACACCAATCACCATGCATTGTGATATACCAGGCAGCCATTCACATTGCTTCAAACTCAGTATTCCATGAGAGGACAAAGCATATTGAAGTGGATTGTCACAAGGTTAGACAAGCAGTGGAGCAGAAGATCATCTTACCTTGCTACACTAGAAGTGAAGACCAGCTAGCTGATATCTTCACCAAGGAGCAAGCAACAAAGTGTGTGAGTCCATTCATCCAAGATAGGGCTCATAGACTTGCCTAGATCATGATCCCCTCATCCATGAAACATCTACTCTTTTTCCTTTGTGTGTTTTTTATCCCATTGGGTTTTTCACACAAAGGTTTTAATGAGGGATGTGTTCATGGTTTCCAAGCTCAACCATGCTGTATGGTTAAGCTTGAGGGGGAGTATTGACAAAGACAACTAATGAGATAAGAAGAAGAGAGGATCTGAATTTAATGGAAGAAGAACAGATCCAAGCTTACTTGCTTATCAAGTCTGTCCGTACACTACTTGACTCCCAAGCTATAAATAATCAAGCTTGGCGTGTCTTAGGAGTCAAGTCAAGACATTGATCATCATAGAAGGGAGTGGCGACCGTTGGAAGCAAGGAGACAAAGAGGATACATTTTAAATAGTATAAGTCACATGATCCTCTTAAGGAATGGTGGAGAGAAGACCGTTGAGGTCAGGTCGCTTTCTACGACCAGACCTTGCCCATTCTTTATTCTTTTCATTGTTTAGTATTCCAATTGTTTATAGTATTCTTGTATCAGGCTACTTGCCTATATAACATTGTATATGTCACACAGTAATAATCAAGGAAATCAGTTCTCCTTCTTTACTCTCTAAATCGTCACTCTCTCTCTCTTTACTCTCTCTCTTGTTCTTGAATCCTTTACTCTGTTCTTAAGATTTCTAACACAAAGGCAGACGAGAACTCATACTAGAACCAGGAGACTTGGTGACAATCCACTTGAGAAAAGAAAGGTTTCCTGAGGAAAGAAAGTCCAAACTCTTGCCAAGAACAGATGGACCATTTGAAGTACTGGAGAGGATCAATAACAACGCCTACAAGATCGATCTTCAAGGGAAAGTATGCTATTAGTAATACTTTTAATATTGCTGATCTAATTCCTTTTTGTGCTGATCATTTAGATTTGAGGACAAATCCTTCAAAGGAGGAGGGGATGATGCAAACCTAGCTAAACAAGAAGACAATGCGGAGCATGAGGAGCTGATTCAGCTAAGTGATACTGAAGAGGAGACAAGTGAGCTAGATGTTGCTGAAGAGGAGACAAGTAAAGCCCACGACAACCATGATCTCATAACCAAGTTAGGCCCGGTTACAAGATCACAAACCAGGAGATTGAAGAATGCGATTTCGATGTTGGTTTATTCTAAACCAGAACCAACTTCGATGGAGAATCAAGTCAAGGAGTTCTTCAATTATTCAGTCTTCGAGATTGCCTAGTTCTAAGTGTTTTCTTCTTAGTTTCACACAAGTCTTGTTGCAAGTTTCCACAATATTTCTTTGTCTTTGTTCTACATAAACCGTGAGAATCCAAAGTATGATTCATTCACTTTTCAAATAAAAATCTCTTTTGTTCTTGTGAATCCTTTGTTCAGTTTCTGAACACTGTTTGCCTAGGAGTTGATTCTCTGCACGGCTTTTGCCTTAGATCATGTTTGTGGGCGTGATACTCACGATCTCTGGCGCATCTACACAAGTGTTTGATCTCTCCATCGATCTCACACTGAAGAACCACAAACCATCTCTACCTGAGATTTTTACAGAGATCTCTACTCAGGATGTGTTTGTGTGTAATAAGAGAGTGTTTGATGATTGTAGAGAGAGAGATATTAAAAGAAGAGATTAAAAGACTTTGTAACCAGATTGAGAGACTAAGAGATTAAGAGAATAGAGATTAAAGACTAAGAGATTAAGAACAAGTATTAAGACTTTAGATTGATGAAGGAGGAGGGGGAAACCCCACTCTCTCTCTTAATGATACAAAACGAGTTCATAAGGCTTATATATGCCTCTTACAATGTTTTAATCACAAACCTAAATCCTAAGGCTGTAAGTAAAAGATAGAATGGAAGGCTATGATGAGATTAGACTGGTCTTGGATGTTCTGGTGCAAGCTGTAAAGGAAGGGGCGCCTGGTTTGAATGAATGGGTGAGATTGGCTCATTTTGAACTCATGGCCAAGATGAGATCGTGAGTGAATAAGGCTGTAAAGGTAAAGCCACTTTCCCTTCCAGCCTGTCTCTTTGACCACTCTGATCCTTAAGGAATATTCCTTCTCTTCATAAATCTCCAACGGTCATATGTAAAGAAGTGAGCTGCACCCGGACCTTGCACATACCTTCTTTTCTCATGCCTTGTGATCCAAGTCTTTATTAGGGTTGTACCATCAAACCCTAATCCGTACATTCTTGTGCCCTATATTTGCACAAGACTTCTGACCTCTTAAAAGGTCTTGGGAAGATGATTTGGGTCGTCCTGATCCGTACTGGTCCGTACGGCGTCCGTACCGTCCGTACTGGTCGACCCTATCTTTGCACACTCGACCATCTTCTCTTAAACTCATCCATAACCTTCTTATGATCAGTCTAAGTCCCTCCTGGACTTAACTTCACACTGATAGATACTTTAGGATCTTCCTAAAGCTTCAATGAACTCTTAGAGCTAGAACCTGAAGCTTGCCCTATTTATGTACAAGCCTCATTTCTACTCTTCAGTTCAACACTCCCCTCAAGCTTGACTCTATGATCCTAAGTCAAGCTTGGAACCTTGAAGAGTCTCCCTCATTAAAAACCTTGCAAAGAAAACCCTATGGGACAAAACCTTGCAAGGAAAAGAGTAGAGATCTCCAAGGCCTAGGGATTGGCCAGTGAGTCTTTGTGCCTTACCAACAATGTAAGGGACACAAAGACTCTGGATCATGGCCCTCATGTGATGCAAGATAGAACACCACCTCTCTTGCTCATCACTGATCACTTCTTGTACTCAACGTGAGCTGATCTCGGTCTCTCCTTCTTTTACTCAACCTGTTGTTGTGTTTAAGAGTTCGGACCTCTTGATCTTATTCTCATTGTGTATCAACACCAACTGAACCTTGGTTCCTTCTTCTTCAAGAGATCACATCTTGCTTGAACTATGTGAGTATGTCTCAGCTTCTCTCCAATCACCTCAACTCTAGAGGCCGCCTTGGAGATTACTTCTTCATTCTCACAAAACTTCTTCACTAGGTTGTCTTCTCTTCTTGAATAATTCCCCAAAGGCTCTCAGATCATGTAAGCTTCAATCTCTCTCAAGCTTAACCATGTGGAACAAGTCAAGCTTAGGAGAATAGCTTTCATGATCTGACCATTTCTCCATTACAGCATCTTCTGAACTTGTACTCTTCATGGGATGCTCCTGAACTCCGCAGCTAACTCTTCAGTCAACTCACACTAGAAGTCGCATTTGATAGAGAAGTCTTCATCTTCTCACAACCAAGAATGTTCTGAACATTCATTCTCTTGCCTAGACACATCACTGCCTATGACTTTCTTCACATCACTTATCAAGCTCTCATCACTCAACATATGATTACTTGCTTCAGAATCCGTGGTGATGAGTTTGTTGGATGTGGATACTTTGGCAGGAGCACCCAGACTCCGGGTCGTAGCCAAAGTATACACATGCAAGACAAACTCATCCCATTCCTTCTTTCTGTCTCCCCCTCTCAATTAGCTTCACGGCTTCTTCTTAGAAAGGCTGGGAGGCAACTAGAACTTCTTTAACCACCAATGAGGCTGATCACCTCAACAAACTCAACTTGTCCTCTTCATAGACCCTGGTTTGGGTCTCCCCCTCTCAACAGCCTTCACAGCCTCTTTAGAGAAGCTAGGAGACGACCAGGAACACTTCAGTGAGGCGGCAAGCAATGGTACCTGATACATTATCCCAAAGATGCATCAGTACTTATCAAGAAACAAGAATGCATCACACTGATGCTTTATACTTCAATCAACACAATTTTCAGTCAATCAACACAAGTTTAATATCTTTTCAAGCACAATCAGTGAATAAGATGGATAAATTGTATCGTAAAGATTTTAAAGAGTATATGATTCTTCCCTTTTGTTTTAGTGAGTTTCCAAACTCGACCAGTGCACCATCTTCATGGCATCAACAGCTTCTTGGACTACAGTGTGAATCCTTCAGCTTCATGCTTCTCATGAGCCCTCATACACACAGCTCCGGCTGATGATCCTTTGTAGAAGCCTTTGCACACACTTGATAGGCCATGAACTTTGCTCTTTACACCATCCCCCCTCAAGCTTAGTTTCCGAGACTTAGATTTGGAACTAAGCTTGTGTATGGCCTAAGGAATTTCAGGGCCTTAAGACCACCAGTCTCAACAGACTTTAGTGATGGTCTAGATCTTGTGATTTACTCTCTTCCTTATATTAGGAACTAGGGTGTTTGAATCACCATAGAGAGGTCACAAGACAAGCTCTCATTGCATAATATCCAAACTACACTTCCTGTAGGCTTTTGGACTAGACATGTCCTTTGGTATTATGCAATGGCATTCTCTCATTGCTATCAATCACACTACACTTCCTGTAGTTTATGAATTGATACATCCAGTGATGATATGCAATGGAACTAGACCTTAGTCTTTACACTCCTTGTTGTTGGCGAATTGATGCTATACACCTTTATGTATACCTGACATCACCACAACTCAATGCAAGATTAGATCTTCCCATTGGGTTCAAACAAAGATTTTTTATATCTTGTTTGATCACCAATGAGACACTAGCAATGATCTTGAAACAAGCTAATCACAAGAACAAGATCAAGCCCTTTTTCAATCTCTAAAATGGCAATGTATGCTTTCAACAATACACTGACACTTTTAGGCTCAAAAAAAAATGCAATAATATATGAATGCAACAACTTAAACAATACTATATGCATGCACAGGTTCAATCCGAGAGCTACTTGGAGCTATGCACACCAGTTCCAATCAAAACCAAATGATGCAAGCAACCTAGATAATTTCTAAATGATGCAAGACAATCAATTGATGGATTAAACAAAGGCAATAGAACCAGTATGCATCCGGATTGAACTTAAGATTAAATGAGACAAGAATAAGAATGCAAAACAGTTTATCTATCATGATGCAAGCATCAGAGAACACTTCTCAATTTTGCAATGCACCCATGATGATTTCAAGCTAAAGAAATACAAAAGACAATGCAATAAACAAGACATGAGATCCTGGGACTAAAAACAGAAACAGATATGCATATAAAGCAATAGAAACAGGTTTACTCCCTTGTATAAATAGTGAGGAATGGCTGCTCTTCACACGCCACTTGAATCCTTCACTTCCTGAAGCTTAACAGCTCCTTCTCTTACCATTGCACTGAGGAGATACCTCAGATCACTCAACAAGCACTTCACTGGTTGCTTGTGAGTGTCTTTCTTCTTCCCTCCACTTCGGCTAGATCACGCATGATCAGCTTGCAATGGCCTTTCAACTACACTACCATTGTACTGAGGAGATACCTCAGCCTCCTCTACAAGTACCTCAATGGTTGCTTGTGAGTGACCTTCTTCTTCCCTCTACTTCGGCTAGATCACTCATGATCAGCTTACAATGGCCTTGAGTTCTACACTCCATTGCACACACAATGGGAAAGGTCTTTATCATTCAACTTGGGTTGGTGATGAACTGTGAACACTTCTTGTTAACCTGAAACAACACTCAAACTCCAACCAAGATCAGACACACTTGCATTGGTATCAATCCTTGATTAATCATCAAGGTTGATCACCAATGTTACAAGCATTGCGCAAGACTGAGACAAGCATGAGCAAGTTCACATCTTTGCAAGCTTTCTCTCTAAGTACAAGCAAGATCACCACAGGTTCAATGCAAGATACTTAGGCAATTTGACTTCTGCCTTAACTGCATCTTTGACATAAATCAAAGTGCATCAACCTAAGGCAGCAACACCAATGCCTTTAAAAGCACTACAAGCGATTAAACTAGATACAATTCAAGTTATAATCCTTGCAAGAAACTCCTCTAAGCAAAAGAATGATCTTAACATGATCATTTCAATTTACTTAGACTTTCTTTAAGTTCCTTTACTCAGCTATTAGACATGAATCTAATGCTTCAATGTAAGGTAACTTCTAGACAGTATGCATCCTCTTTAAAGAACCTTTAGCTTTAAAGTCCATGCATACTAGTCTTCTCAATAAAATGCAATAGCTACTGATTTGTTTCAATTCATGTATGCAAGCATATTTAATTACACAGGCACCATTAAGAACCAAAGCTATCCATTTTAAACAAATCAATCATCAACACACTACACAATAAGGATCCTGGGACAGATACAACACAAAACAATCCATGTTGCAATCTTTCAACAGTCCACAGGTTAACAAAGACACCACAATACACAACCAGATCATAAAGGCACAAGCTTTAACTAAGGGAGAAAGGTTTAGCTTACAAACAAGGAACTAGTGCTAGTTCCTTGAACCTCCAAAGTAATCAACATCACAGATGACCTTTCTCCCTGATCTCATCATGCCAAAGAACCCTCCTTTCTTCATGTTTGAGTCGCCACACCAGTTGCAAGATGAAAGCTTCCTTCTTGAATGGTTTCTTCTTGGACAGGAACCGGGAATGGCTTGGAAATGCTTCCACTGGCCTTCCTTCTTCTGGCGGACATGAGGGAGTAGTAAATGACCAAGACAAGCTTCTGGGTACCATGGATGACGACATCTTCTTCTTGAAGAGGTTGAACAGCCGGCTGAACCAGAAAGCTTCATCTTTACTAGAACCGGCAAGGGAGAGAGCTTGTGCTGTGAGCGGAAGCTGGAACCAAGTTCTAAAGAACCTGGCTCTGATACCATGAGATTTTTACAGAGATCTCTACTCAGGATGTGTTTGTGTGTAATAAGAGAGTGTTTGATGATTGTAGAGAGAGAGATATTAAAAGAAGAGATTAAAAGACTTTGTAACCAGATTGAGAGACTAAGAGATTAAGAGAATAGAGATTAAAGACTAAGAGATTAAGAACAAGTATTAAGACTTTAGATTGATGAAGGAGGAGGGGGAAACCCCACTCTCTCTCTTAATGATACAAAACGAGTTCATAAGGCTTATATATGCCTCTTACAATGTTTTAATCACAAACCTAAATCCTAAGGCTGTAAGTAAAAGATAGAATGGAAGGCTATGATGAGATTAGACTGGTCTTGGATGTTCTGGTGCAAGCTGTAAAGGAAGGGGCGCCTGGTTTGAATGAATGGGTGAGATTGGCTCATTTTGAACTCATGGCCAAGATGAGATCGTGAGTGAATAAGGCTGTAAAGGTAAAGCCACTTTCCCTTTCCAGCCTGTCTCTTTGACCACTCTGATCCTTAAGGAATATTCCTTCTCTTCATAAATCTCCAACGGTCATATGTAAAGAAGTGAGCTGCACCCGGACCTTGCACATACCTTCTTTTCTCATGCCTTGTGATCCAAGTCTTTATTAGGGTTGTACCATCAAACCCTAATCCGTACATTCTTGTGCCCTATATTTGCACAAGACTTCTGACCTCTTAAAAGGTCTTGGGAAGATGATTTGGGTCGTCCTGATCCGTACTGGTCCGTACGGCGTCCGTACCGTCCGTACTGGTCGACCCTATCTTTGCACACTCGACCATCTTCTCTTAAACTCATCCATAACCTTCTCATGATCAGTCTAAGTCCCTCCTGGACTTAACTTCACACTGATAGATACTTTAGGATCTTCCTAAAGCTTCAATGAACTCTTAGAGCTAGAACCTGAAGCTTGCCCTATTTATGTACAAGCCTCATTTCTACTCTTCAGTTCAACACTACCTTCATCCGCAAACCATCTCCATCTATCAATCTATCCAAGTAATCATTCATCTATCAAGGAGACAATACCATCCTTGATCCATTCCGCAAAACCACAACCCAAATCACCCTCAGATCCATCAAAAAGGGATTCAAAGCCAACAAGGGTTTCATTACTCTTTGAAGTATCACTCAATCCACATCTTGTTTCATCATCACAATCCGTTGGAGAGTAGTCAGGGACGTGATCCTCACACCTAGGATCATATCAAGTGGTATCAGAGCAGATCTCCATCAAAAGGTTGTGTTTTTCCAGTTCTGCCACTTTTAGACTTTTCATATTCTGTTCTCAGATCTGTTCTAAAGTCTAGATCTTGTTAGAATCTTGTTTGTTAATGTCAGATTTGTCTAGAACAAGTGTTGAACTTGCTAAATAATCTGATTAAGATTTCGAAATTGCTAAGAAAAAAATTAGGGTTCTTCATAAAAGTCTTTGAATCTGTCTCAGTTTCTGTGTTTTCTGTTATTTTCTGTTTCTATGATCTCTTTTACTGGTTTTGTGCTTTAAAATTCAACAGGAACCATGGGAGACGAGGACAATAGGAATAATGGAATGGATCAACTGTTACTTGATGCTTTGACTGTAAGAATTAAAGATTAAGAGTGAAGATTGATGAGAATGAGTAACTAAGAGAGTGAGGTTGAGAGAATCCGAGAGAGAGTTTAGTGAAGTGGTTTCATTGTTTCTATTCACTTAACTTCAAATGGTTCACATACAACATAGATATATCGACATTCTGAGCATAAGAGAACAAAGGAGAAAAGCATAAACAAATGAGAGAGAGAGAGAGTCGCCTGGTCTTGGATAGCGACCTCTCATGAACGGCTCCAAGGCAAGAGTGAAAACATTATTAAACTCTTGCCGACATCCTCCTTCTTGTCTTTACTCTTCAACGTCTCTCTCTTCTTTCAAACACATCAGAGGCGACTTGGGAAGGATCTTCTTGCTGTTCAAGTCTCGTTTACAAGTTGTAGTGTTGCCTTGTCTCACAAGTTGTACGGCCATACTTGTGTTCCAAGGTAACACCACTTCCTTGTATCATTTGAATCTCTTCTTCTCCTCTGATTACTCTTATGCTTCTACGCTTCATCTCAACACTCCCCCTCAAGCTTGACCATGTGAAACAAGTCAAGCTTGGAAGTCATGAAGCATTCCCTCATTAAAACCTTAGCATGGTAAAACCTCATGGGACAAAAACCACGCCAAGGAAAAAGAGTAGAACACTTCATGAAGGAGAGAATCAGTGAGATGATATGTCTATGAGTCCAAGCTTTGAATGGATGAACTCACAGACCTTTCGGCTTGCAGCTTTGGTGAAGATGTCTGCCAGTTGCTCTTCACTTCTGGTGTAACATGGCAGTATGATGCGTTGCTCCACTGCTTGTCTGACTTTATGGCAATCAACTTCAATGTGTTTGGTTCTTTCATGGAACACATTGTTGGAGGCTATATGGATGGCTGCCTGGTTATCACAATGCATTGTGATGGGATCTTTGCTTTCAATTCCCAAATCCCTTAGCAGGTTCTTCATCCAGATTAACTCACTGGTGAGTTTCCTCATTGCTCTATACTCAGCTTCTGCACTAGAGCATGAGACTATCTTCTGCTTCTTGCTCTTCCAAGTGACTAAGTTGCCTCCTATGAAGGTACAATATCCAGTAGTAGACCTCCTGTCCACTCTGTCTCCAGCCCAATCTGCATCACAATACCCCACTATCTCAGTGCTCTTGTTACACCCTAGCCATACTCCTTGTCCTGGTGCCTCTCTTAGGTATCTCAGAATCCTTTCCACCATGTTCCAATGGTGCATCTTTGGCGCTTGCATGTGCTGACTGACTTGGTTCACAGCAAAGCATACATCCGGTCTTGTAATGGTTAGATAGATGAGCTTTCCCACCATTTTCCTATAGTTCCTGACATCTCCATATGGCTTATCTTCTATCTCCCCCTCACGCATCACCTTGTATCCTTCTTCTAGTGGTGTTTTAGCAGCTCTACTGTCAAGATCACCAGCTTGTTTTAACAGATCCAAAGTGTATTTTCTTTGAGATAGGAACAGCCCTTCCTTAGATCTGCAAATCTCAATCCCTAGGAAGTACTTGAGCTCTCCCAAGTCCTTGATGTCGAATGTTGCTTTAAGAAATGCTTTGGTTGAGCTGATCCCTTCTTTGTTACTGCCTGTGATGATTATATCATCTACATAGATGAGTATAACAATGATCCCTTGCTTGCTGGTCAGAGTGAACAAGGTGTGATCAGCCTCAGATTTTACAAAGCCCCTTCCATTCAGTGTTGAGCTCAGCTTGTGATACCAGGCTCTTGGGGATTGCTTCAGCCCATATATTGCTTTCCTCAGTCTCAAAACATTGCCAGGTTTGACCATGCTTTCCATTCCAGGTGGTGGGCGCATGTATACTTCATCTTCTAGTTCTCCTTGTAAGAATGCATTCTTGACATCCATTTGCCAAAGATCCCATTCCAAATTCACAGCAAGGGAGAGCACAACCCTTATGGTGTGTAACTTTGCTACTGGAGCAAACGTTTCTAGATAATCCTCACCATACACTTGGGTGTAGCCTCTTGCTACTAGCCTGGTCTTCTTCCTTTCAGGTTTCCCATTAGCTAGATACTTGATTGTGAACAGAAGCATGCTGGTCACTGCCTTCTTGCCTTTGGGAAGTTCACTCTCAAAGAAGGTTCCATTCTTCTCCATAGCCCCCATCTCATCCTCCACAGACTCTCTCCATTCATCTATCTCCATGGCTTCTTTATAGCTTCTCGGAATGAATTCTTGATCCACATTTGCCATAAAGACTTGGTGGTTCTCGGGAAACTGAGCTAGAGAGCATGTGGCTTGGATGGGATGAGCCACGGCTTGTGAGTTGAAATACACTCTTGTATTCACCCAATCTGTTGGCGGGCGTCTGATCCTCTCACTTCTTCTTGGTGGTTGAGCTTGAGCTGGTTCTTCTAGTGTTGTAGCCTCATTATCCATCTGATCTCTGCTACCCACTGATCCTTCTGGTTGCTCTGCTTGATCATGAGAAACTGAGCTTTGTGGTTGTATCTCAGTTACCTTCCCCCCCTCAGGATCAAGAGGAGCATCCGCAGCAGCTTCATTACTAGGACCCTCCTGGTCTCTATTGCTTGTGGACCCCTCCTGATGAGGGCTTGACTCAGCTGTTGTATTCCCTCCTGGTATACTGATGCCAATGCCCCTCATAACTCTTCTCAAGTTCTCGGCCCTATCTGATGCTGATTGAGACAAGTCTTTTACTTCATCCCAACTCTTTTCTGCATAGTAGCCTTTGGACTCAACAAACCTCACATCCCTGGATACTAGAACCCTCTTGGTATCTGGCACATAGCACTTATATCCTTTTTGGTGAGGAGAGTAGCCTATAAACATGGCTCTGGTGCTCTTTGGTTCCAGCTTGTTTCTTTGTTGTCCTGGAATCAAAACAAAGCACACACACCCAAATACCCGAAGGTGATCTATAGATGGACGATATTTGTTTAATACCTCATGTGGTGACTGATCTTGCAAGATTTTGGTTGGTATCTTGTTGATCAGGTAGCATGCTGTCATCACTGCATCGCCCCAAAACCTCTTGGGCACATTCATGTGGAACATCATACTCCTAGCAACCTCCATAAGGTGCCTATTCTTTCTCTCAGCCACTCCATTTTGTTGTGGAGTGTATGGACAGCTTGTTTGATGGATCACTCCATGCTTGGATAGGTGTTGTTTAAATGCGGTGCTTGTGTATTCCCCACCATTATCTGATCTCAAAATTTTTATCTTGGCATTGTAATGGTTAGACACATAATTTTGAAAATTTATAAACGCATCTAACACCCTATCCTTTGATTGAAGCAAGGTGATCCAAGTATACTTGGTTTTCCCATCTATGAATGTCACAAAATATTTATGAAACTCCCTAGATGCGCATGGTGCAGTCCAAACATCAGAGTGAATTAAATCAAAGGCACATTCATAGATAGTACTCGATTTAGGGAACACAGTTTTACAATGCTTTCCTAAGATACAAGCTTCACAATCTTTTTGAAAAGAAATACTAGGCAACATGATGTTCAAGGCACGAGAGTGAGGATGACCTAATCTAGCATGCCACATTACATCTTTAGGGAAATTAAAACATGAATTTAAAGCAAGAGATAAATCGGAAGCAAGCTTAGTGTCTTCAAGCAAGTACAAGTCTCCCTTGGTTACACCTTTGCCAAGCAACCTACTAGTTTCAATATCCTGAAACAAAACATCATTAGGAGTGAAGGTAACATGGCAATTTAAATCAGTGGCAACCCTTTTTACAGATAACAAGTTGGAAGTGAAACTAGGCATATAAAAGGCTTTAGAGTCTTTTTCAAATATCCTAAGATCACCCACCCCTTTAATAGGAACCAACTCTCCATTAGCTACACACACATTTCCTAGGGCAGGAACAATATTTTTAATCAACCCTAGATCACTTATCATATGATGACTAGCCCCTGAATCAATCACTAAAGGTTTGTTCATTTTAGAGCTAGTAATCGCATTCAAGGAATAGTCAATATTAGTAGCATGTAAATGATATAGGCACAAAGAGGGCCTTGCTCAAGGTGGTTGGATAGGAGAGTGATTCCAAGAACCGGTTTGATGAGTTGTGGATGGAGGTGGGAGGATCTAGTGATGGTAATGTTGAGATGGATGGATCCGGTTGAAAGGAGTCTAGGAAACACCAATGGGGGATGGGATTCACCACTTGGTCGTATAACCAACTTGATGGATCTATGGATGAGAGATGGCGTGTAGATGGATGATGGATTCAAGTGGTTTGTTCGTATAAACAACCCCACAAGAACAAAGCAATGGATTGATGGAATGAAGATGATTGATTCACACAATCAAGATGGATCGAGGTGAAACCACAAACTCTATGGATGGGAGTTTGATAAATCACAATATTGCTCTCAAGATTGCTTCTCACAAACTCTCAAAAGACTTGTATTTGCTAGGGGGCAAACTGACTCTTATATTTCATAAAGGTTAATGATACATGACTGCTTATAGGGGCTTATATACTCGCCAATGCAGTTGTGCCCTTCTAGGGGTCTTGAAACAAAGCAATACAAAGACTCGATACTTGGACCTAAGAAAGCATAGGCTAAACAATGCCTGACTCAAAGAAATGAAATAAAAATGCAAACAAGACCCTGCATGAAAACCATAGGATATAAATAAAATGTAAATGAACTTACCATACTTACCTTTGATGCGGAATAGGTTTGAAAGAAGTAGCCGTTGGAGAGGAGCCAAACTTGATCTTGTTCAAAGTGTTGTCGTTTGAGGCTTTGCTCTTCCTTCTTCAAAACTCACCGTATCACTTAGGGGAGATGGTAAATAAGGAAACCATTTCCTTGCAAGGAAGAATGGACCATATGTTATCATCTCCTCTTGGACCAACTTGTATAACATAAGCTTCTTCTTTATTTGCTTCTCCTCCGGTTATAGTGAATTGATCCATGCGGTTTGTGATGGCTTCTAGCTTGGTGTTGATGTTGCTTTTGATGAGAAGGACTTCTATGGCTTTGTTAAAGCTAGCAGCAACACCTCTAGTTCCTGATCTTGTCCTTGGAGCTTGTCTAAGTGTGGGGATGTTGATGTCTGGTTCTATGTCCTCATCAGTAAAGAGGTACCAAAGATGTTACCAGAGTGGTCCTTGAGGGCCCTGATGAGAGCCTCAATGTCAGATCTCTTGATGGTATCATCAGGAGTGATTCTCAAGGTACTGGAGTTGCTTGATACAAGCGCTTTGCCTTCACCAGCTGGATTGGTGTTTGAGATAGCTCGTGTGGTGTTTGGGGTGCTTGGTTCACCCATCTCACCAGAGTAGTTGGCTCTTGCATCATTGTGAGGAGTCCTGAACTTCATTGGCTTGAGGTGAGGGTGGAGGATCCAGCACTTGTCCTTGCCATGCCCTTTCTTCTTGCAATGGTCACAAACCCACACTTTCTTGTCCTCCGGCTTGTACTGACCCTTGTTTGCTGTGCCTTCAGCTTGGTTCACCAACACAAGCTCTCCTTTGCCTCCAAAGAGTCCCACCGACCCTTGTTCCTTCTGGATTTGAGAGCATACTTCTTCCAAGGTTGGTAGCTTTTCGGCCCTCAGCAAGTGTTTAATGAGGTCGTTGTAACCGGGGTTCATGGTGAGGAGCAAGGCAAACACCTTGTCTTCTTCTCTCCGGTCTTTAAGTATGCTTGGGTCCACAGTACATGGCCTCAGCATCTCCAACTCAGCCCACAAGGCTCGGAACTTGCCGAAATGCTGGTTGAAATCCATGTCTTCTTGGTGGAGTGAGCTAATGGCCCTCTTGACCTCAAACACTCTACTCAAGTTTGATATGTTGCCATACACCTTCTGAAGAGTGTTCCACAACTCTTTGGGAGTCTCACAGTAAGAGTAAGCTTCCAGGATTGGTGCGTCAAGGCTGCTTTGGATGATAGACAACACCAAGAGATCCTCCTGATCCCACTTGTCTTCGGTAGCAACCACAACTTCAGTACTGTCCCCTCCTTGGACAGTCTCTTTAGAGGGCTTGTCTTCTGTTATGTGAGAACAGAGACCTCTTCCTCCCAAGGCTGTTTTAACAAGCCTAGACCACAAGAGATAGTTTACACCAGTGAGTGTAACCGGAATGGAGACTTTGGATGACTTTTCCATTTTTGGCAAATTCTGGAGTGGTAAGTGAAGAACACTCAAGAACACAAAGAAATTTTGCTAAAAAAGGAAAGTTAAGAACAGAGATTATGCGGAAGTGAAAAAGAAATTAAGGTCTCAAGAGCAAGAGAGCTCTGATACCATGTAAGAATTAAAGATTAAGAGTGAAGATTGATGAGAATGAGTAACTAAGAGAGTGAGGTTGAGAGAATCCGAGAGAGAGTTTAGTGAAGTGGTTTCATTGTTTCTATTCACTTAACTTCAAATGGTTCACATACAACATAGATATATCGACATTCTGAGCATAAGAGAACAAAGGAGAAAAGCATAAACAAATGAGAGAGAGAGAGAGTCGCCTGGTCTTGGATAGCGACCTCTCATGAACGGCTCCAAGGCAAGAGTGAAAACATTATTAAACTCTTGCCGACATCCTCCTTCTTGTCTTTACTCTCCAACGTCTCTCTCTTCTTTCAAACACATCAGAGGCGACTTGGGAAGGATCTTCTTGCTGTTCAAGTCTCGTTTACAAGTTGTAGTGTTGCCTTGTCTCACAAGTTGTACGGCCATACTTGTGTTCCAAGGTAACACCACTTCCTTGTATCATTTGAATCTCTTCTTCTCCTCTGATTACTCTTATGCTTCTACGCTTCATCTCAACATTGACTGCACGCATGACTACTTTGATGGATCATAGACTAGAACACTTCAGGGCTGAGGTTGTGCACTCAGATCGTGAGAGACCTAGAAGGACTTCAGATCGATCTGCTACAGAAAGTTACTATAGCCATTCAAACCGATCCATTGGTACTAGAAGAAGGAGGCGTGACCAGGAAGAAAGGCCAAAAACCAGTGATCCTCTTGGTGGTCTGAAACTGAAAATTCTTGAGTTTAAAGGCACTGCTGATCCAAAAGAATACTTAGAGTGGGAAAAGAAGATTGAACTCGTGTTCAATTGCAGAGACTACACTGCAGAGTATAAAATGAAACTTGCTCCTACTGAGTTCAAGGAGTATGCTTTAAGTTGGTGGGATAACTTGGTTACAGCAAGAAGAAGAGCTGGAGATTTTCCTGTTGAAACCTGGAACCAGATGAAGGTAATCATGAGGAAGAGATTTGTACCGAGCCACTACCACAGAGAGTTGCATTTCAAGCTCAGAACACTGTCTCAAGGAAGTAGATCAGTTGAGGAATATTATAAGGAAATGGAAACCCTTATGCTGAGAGCTGACATACAAGAAGACAGAGAAGCAACAATGGCCAGATTCATGGGTGGTCTAAACAGAGACATCATGGACAGACTTGAAGTTCACCACTACGTTGAGATGGAAGAGCTTCTGCACAAGGCGATTATGTTTGAACAGCAGTTAAAAAGAAGAAGTTACAAGTCTAGCTATGGAGCCAGCAAACCACACTACCAGAAGGACGAAAAGACCAGAGAATCCAGACCATTCTCCAAGCCTAAAGTGGAGGAACAAAGTGTTAAAGGAAAGGAAGTAGCCACTGCATCCAAATCCAGAGACATACAGTGCTACAAGTGTAAAGGATATGGACACTATGCCAGTAGCTGCTCCAACAAAAGGGTAATACTCATCAGAGAAAATGGTGACATTGAATCCGAGGAAGAGGTATCTGAGTCTGAAGAAGAAAGGGTGGAAATGCCAACTCGTGGAGAGTTACTTGTTACTAGAAGAACACTGAATCTTCAAGCCAAGACTGATGGAAATGAGCAGAGAGAGAATCTGTTTCACACTCGCTGTATGGTTCACGGGAAGGTTTGCAGCTTGGTTATAGATGGAGGAAGTTGTACCAATGTTGCAAGTGAAACCATGGTGGAGAAACTTGGTCTGAAGGTCATAAAAAGACCAACAGCTTACAAGTTGCAATGGCTTAATGATGAAGGAGAGCTAGAGGTGAAGCACCAAGTTAAGGTACCATTGTCTATTGGGAAGTATGAGGAAGAGATACTGTGTGATGTCTTACCAATGGATGCTGGACACATACTGCTTGGAAGACCTTGGCAATCCAACAGAAGAACACTTCATGATGGGTTCACAAACAGATACTCATTTGAGTACAAGGGGAAGAAGACTGTTTTGGTTCCTTTAACACCGCAGGAAGTTCATCTAGATCAGATAGCCTTGAAGAAGAACAGAGCGTCATCAGAATCTAAGAAAAAGCAGCAGGCTAATATATTGCTTCAACCAAAGGGAAGTTCTTTACCTCACTTGCTGATTGTTTTTAAAGAATGTTTACACATAACAAAGCCAGTGCAGGATCTTCCTAGCAAGATACAATTTCTCTTGCAGGAATTCAAAGATGTTTTTCCAGAAGAAGCTCCACAAGGACTGCCACCTATCAGAGGAATAGAGTGTTGAGATGAAGCAATAAAAGAGATAAGTATGATAGCTAAGGATGAAGAGAAGCACCCGGAGTGATCAAGAAAGCACAAGTAGACTTGTCCGTACAGTTTGGTCTAAGAGAGACCTAACGTAGCTTAGAAGACAAGGTACTGGTTATCTTGAGAAGGAAGGGACCAAGTTGACATTCAAATAAGAAATGGTATCGACAAAGGAGCAGAGAGACGTTGGAGGAAAGAGTCACGGGTGAGAATAAGAAGGAGGAGACCGTTAGCACCTGTCACTGTCCAACAAGGCTGGACGAGCCCCTGCGCAAGATCAGAGCTATTTCTTTATTGTTAACTCTGTCAACTTGCCTTATTGTATTGTAATCTCTTTGTCTATTTAAAGACTTGTAACATGTTCTAATATTATCAAGAAAAGAGTTTCATATTCTCTTTGTCTCAATACTCTCTCTCGCCATCTCTCTTTACTCATCAATGTCTCAACTATTCTCTCCTTGATTCTCTTACACTATCAATTCTCACATGGTATCAGAGCTTTAAGCTCCTGAAACCTGTTTCTTCCGCAAACTCTTTGATTTTTCTTTTCTATTTTGGGTAAAGTTCATCTTGTTCTTGAGGTGTTCTTCCTTTTTCTGTTCCAGAATTTGCCAAAAATAGCAAAGTTCTTCTTTTACTCAAAACTTCTTGTTCTTGATGGATTCTACTGGTGAACACTCACGGATGGTGACCATTCCAGTTACTCTCAAGGGAGCTAACTACCTACACTGGGCGAGGCTAACTAAAACCGCTCTTGGAGGCAGAGGACTCTGGGAGGTGGTTGAAGAAGGCAGGAGCAACAAGAAGAAGACTGTCCTAGGAGAGGATGGCAAAGAAGTGGTGCAAGCTGAAGCTGATGACAAGAAGCGAGTTCAAGAGGATCTCCTGGTCTTGTCTATCATCCAACACAGCCTTGAGGCATCAATCTTGGAGTCTTACGCCTACTGTGAGACTTCAAAAGAACTATGGGATACACTCCAAAAGGTGTTTGGGAATGTATCCAACATTAACCGAGTGTTTGAAGTCAAGAGGGCTATCAACAACTTGTGTCAAGAGGATACTGAGTTTGATAAACACTTTGGGAAGTTCAGATCTCTATGGGCAGAGCTGGAGATGTTGAGACCAGCAACCCTTGACCCGGATGTACTAAATGAGAGAAGAGAGCAAGATAAGGTCTTTGCCTTGCTATTCTCTCTTAATCCCGGGTACAATGAGTTGATCAAGCACATACTGAGGGGAGTGAGTCTCCCATCTCTGGATGAAGTGTGTGCTCAGATTCAAAAGGAGCAAGGCTCAGTTGGTCTCTTTGGAGGGAAGAAAGACCTGGTGATAGCAAACCAAGCAGAAGGTGTTGCTAACAAAGGCTACTTCAAACCTGAAGACAAGAAGGTGTGGGTGTGTGACCACTGCAAGAAGAAGGGGCATGGGAAAGACAAGTGCTGGTTGCTTCATCCTCATTTGAAGCCACAGAAGTTCCGGACTAGCACCAATGAAGCAAGAGCTAACTACTCAGGCGACATAGGTGAACCCGGAGCAGGCAATGGAGGAGAGAAGGCTCTAGCTTCCAGTTCAACCAGCTCAACCGTGAGGAACACTCAAGATGAGACTATCAGGCGCTCTGACATTGAAGCTCTCATCAAAATCCTCAAAGATAACTCTGGTAACACTCTTGGTACATCTCTCCATGCGCTTATGAGTAATGTCTCTATGAATGCTTTAACTAGTTCTAAATTGATAAAACCTCTAGTTATTGATTCAGGAGCAAGTCATCACATGATTAGTGATGTGAGCTTGATTAAAAACATTGCTCCTGCTCTAGGACATGTGATGATAGCTAATGGAGATAAGATACCAATTAAAGGCATAGGAGATCTTAAATTGTTTAACAAGGATTCAAAAGCTCTTTATATGCCTAGCTTTGCCTCTAATTTGTTATCTGTGAAAAGAGTGACTAATGATTTAAATTGCAGTGTTACATTCACTCCTAACCAAGTGTACTTTCAGGATATTGAGACTAGTAGGTTGCTTGGCAATGGTGTGACTAAGGGAGACTTGTACTTGCTTGAAGACACCAAGTCATCATCCGATTTATCTACTGCTTTAAACTCTGTTTCTGATTTCCCTAAAGATGTATTGTGGCATGCTAGATTAGGTCATCCTCATTCTCGTGCTTTGAACATCATGTTGCCTAGTATTTCTTTTAAAACTGATTGTGAAGCTTGTATCTTAGGGAAACATTGCAAAACAGTGTTCCCTAGTTCAAGTAAAATTTATGAAAGTTGTTTTGATTTGATTCACTCTGATGTTTGGACCGCACCATGTGTTTCTAGAGAGCATCACAAATATTTTGTCACATTTATAGATGAGAAGTCTAAGTACACATGGATCACCTTATTGCCATCCAAAGATCGAGTCTTAGAAGCTTTCATAAACTTTCAAAATTATGTCACTAATCATTTCAATGCTAAGATAAAGATATTGAGATCAGATAATGGAGGGGAATATACAAGCAATGCGTTCAAACAACACTTAGCCAAACATGGGATGATCCATCAAACTAGCTGTCCATACACTCCACAACAAAATGGTGTAGCTGAGAGGAAGAACCGGCATCTCATGGAGGTAGCTAGAAGTATGATGTTCCACACCAGTATGCCTAAACGTTTCTGGAGTGATGCTGTGTCAACAGCTTGTTATTTGATCAATAGAACTCCCACCAAAGTTCTGAAGGATCAATCTCCTTATGAGGTACTGAATCACACTAAACCTTCTATTGAACATATGCGTGTGTTTGGTTGCCTTTGCTTTGTCTTTGTTCCAGGTGAACAAAGAGATAAACTGGCACCAAAGAGTACTAGAGCTGTGTTCATTGGATATTCTCCTCATCAGAAGGGGTATAAGTGCTTTGTACCAGAGACCAGGAGGGTCTTAATCTCAAGGGATGTGAAGTTCATTGAATCCAAGGGTTACTATGATGGGAGGAATTGGGAGGATTTGGAAAATCTATCTCAATCTGCTTCAGATAGAGCCAGCAATCTCAAGAAGGTTATGGAAAGCCTTGGCATCAGGATACCTAGTGAGAGGTCAACCGGTGTCCAAGAAACAACACCAGAACCAGAAGGGTCCGGAGGTGATGATGATAGCTTGGAAATCACTCACCTTGATCCTGAAGGGGAGAATCAAACTGAACCACATCAAGAGGATAGTTCAGTGAGTCATGATCAAGCTGAGCCGCAAGCTCAAGGGGAGCAACATCACAACACTCAAGAGGAGACAGTTGTGAGTACAAGCCAGCAGCATAGTGAACCAGTGATACCTGAGGATAATCCACAGCCAAGAAGGAGTTCTAGGATCAGACAACCAGCATCAAACTGGAAGAACAACAGAGTCTACTTCAACTCTCAAGCTGTAGCACATCCAATACAAGCAGTGTGTTCTTTAGCTCAGTATCCGCAAGAACATGTAGTGTTTATTGCGGAGTTGGATCAGGAATACATTCCTAAGACCTATGAAGAAGCAATGGAGCATGCTGAGTGGAGAGAATCAGTGGGGTGTGAAAGTAATGCTATGATCATCAATGACACCTGGTATGAGTCAGAGCTACCCAAAGGCAAGAGGGCAGTAACAAGTCGCTGGATCTTCACTATCAAATACAATGCTGATGGTACAGTAGAGAGGCGCAAGACAAGATTAGTTGCAAGAGGCTTCACTCAGACTTATGGAGAAGACTATCTTGATACCTTTGCGCCAGTTGCAAAACTCCATACAATCAGGATAGTCTTATCATTGGCAGTGAATCTAGAATGGGATCTCTGGCAAATGGATGTGAAGAATGCATTCTTACAAGGAGAGTTGGAAGATGAAGTGTACATGAAGCCACCTCCTGGTTTAGAGCATCTAGTGAAGCCTGGAAATGTACTTAGATTGAAGAAAGCCATCTACGGTCTGAAGCAATCACCTAGGGCCTGGTATCACAAGCTAAGCACCACACTCAATGGGAGAGGATTTAGGAAGTCAGAAGCTGATCACACCTTGTTCACTCTCACCAGTAAGAAGGGAATCATTGTGATCTTGGTCTATGTGGATGATATCATCATCACTGGCAGTGATAAAGAAGGGATACTTGCAACCAAGACATATCTCAAGTCATCATTTGATATTAAGGATTTGGGAGAGCTCAAATATTTCCTAGGCATTGAGATATGTCGATCCAAGGAGGGATTGTTCTTATCTCAAAGGAAGTATGCTTTGGATTTGCTAAAAGAGGCTGGTGATCTAGGAGGAAGAGCTGCAAAAACCCCACTTGAAGATGGGTATAAAGTGATGCGTGAGGGGGAGATTGATAATCAACCATACACTGATGTCAAGCACTATAGAAGAATGGTTGGAAAACTTATCTACCTCACCATAACAAGACCAGATGTGTGCTTTGCGGTTAATCAAGTGAGCCAACATATGCAAGCTCCCAAGATGCATCACTGGAATATGGTTGAAAGAATACTAAGGTACCTAAGAGAGGCACCAGGACAGGGAGTATGGATGGGATGCAACAAGAGCACAGAGATAGTAGGCTACTGTGATGCTGATTGGGCAGGAGATAGAGTTGATAGGAGATCAACCACTGGATATTGCACATTCATTGGAGGGAACTTGGTAACCTGGAAAAGCAAGAAGCAAAAGATTGTGTCATGTTCCAGTGCTGAAGCTGAATACAGAGCCATGAGGAAGCTTACAAGTGAGCTTATTTGGATCAGGAACCTCCTCCAAGACTTGGGCATAGAAACCTCATCTCCAATCACCATGCATTGTGACAATCAAGCGGCCATACACATAGCATCCAACAATGTGTTTCATGAGAGGACTAAACACATTGAAGTTGATTGCCATAAGGTGAGGCAAGCGGTTGAGCAGAGAATCATCCTTCCATGCTACACCAGAAGTGAAGACCAGCTAGCTGACATCTTCACCAA
Organism: Raphanus sativus; assembly: GCF_000801105.2. NCBI lineage: Eukaryota > Viridiplantae > Streptophyta > Magnoliopsida > Brassicales > Brassicaceae > Raphanus > Raphanus sativus. Next base: position 26,953 of record NW_026615924.1, read on the forward strand.
GGCTGCAAGCTCTAAGGTCTGCGAGTTCATTCTTTCAAAGCTTGGACTTGTGGACCTTTCATCTCAGTAATCCCCTCGCCATTGAAGTGTTCTACTCTTTCCTTGATATGTTTTTGTCCCACTGGGTTTTGCATATCAAGGTTTTAATGAGGGAATGCTTCATGGTCTTCCAAGCTTGACTTGTTCCACATGGTCAAGCTTGAGGGGGAGTGTTGAGATGAAGCAATAAAAGAGATAAGTATGATAGCTAAGGATGAAGAGAAGCACCCGGAGTGATCAAGAAAGCACAAGTAGACTTGTCCGTACAGTTTGGTCTAAGAGAGACCTAACGTAGCTTAGAAGACAAGGTACTGGTTATCTTGAGAAGGAAGGGACCAAGTTGACATTCAAATAAGAAATGGTATCGACAAAGGAGCAGAGAGACGTTGGAGGAAAGAGTCACGGGTGAGAATAAGAAGGAGGAGACCGTTAGCACCTGTCACTGTCCAACAAGGCTGGACGAGCCCCTGTGCAAGATCAGAGCTATTTCTTTATTGTTAACTCTGTCAACTTGCCTTATTGTATTGTAATCTCTTTGTCTATTTAAAGACTTGTAACATGTTCTAATATTATCAAGAAAAGAGTTTCATATTCTCTTTGTCTCAATACTCTCTCTCGCCATCTCTCTCTTTACTCATCAATGTCTCAACTATTCTCTCCTTGATTCTCTTACACTATCAATTCTCACATAGAGCATCAAATCGATTTTATTCCAGGAGCTTCTCTTCCAAACAAACCAGCCTATAGAACCAATCCTCTGGAGACCAAAGAGCTACAGCAACAAGTCACTGAGCTTATGGATAAAGGTCATATTCGTGAGAGCATGAGCCCATGTGCAGTTCCAGTCTTACTTGTACCAAAGAAAGATGGTAGCTGGAGAATGTGTGTCGATTGCAGAGCCATCAACAATATCACTGTAAAGTATCGATATCCCATTCCTAGATTAGATGATATGCTTGATGAGTTGCATGGTTCTAGCATCTTTTCTAAGGTTGATTTAAAAAGTGGGTATCACCAAATTAGAATGAAAGAGGGTGATGAGTGGAAAACTGCTTTTAAAACGAAGCAGGGGCTATATGAATGGTTAGTGATGCCATTTGGGCTGACTAATGCGCCTAGTACTTTCATGAGGTTAATGAACCATGTTCTTAGATCATTTATAGGTCATTTTGTTGTGGTTTACTTTGATGACATTTTGATCTACAGCAAGAACTTGGATGAGCATGTTGAGCATCTTAGAAAGGTTCTAGAAGTGCTTAGGAAGGAATCCTTGTTTGCTAATTTAAAGAAATGTACTTTTGGAGCAGATAACCTTGTCTTTTTAGGTTTTGTTGTGAGTGCAGATGGAATCAAGGTTGATGAAGAAAAGATCAAAGCTATCAAAGAATGGCCAAGCCCAAAGACAGTTGGTGAAGTGAGAAGCTTCCATGGTCTAGCCGGATTCTACAGAAAATTTGTCAAGGATTTTAGTACTGTGGCTGCACCACTGACTGAAGTAATCAAGAAAAACGTTGGGTTCAAGTGGGAACAATTCCAAGAAGAAGCATTCCAAGCCTTGAAAGAGAAACTCACCAATTCACCAGTTCTTTCTCTCCCTGACTTTTCTAAAACATTTGAAATAGAATGTGATGCTTCTGGTATTGGTGTAGGTGCTGTACTTATGCAGGAAAAGAAACCTATAGCTTTTTTTAGTGAAAAGCTTGGAGGGGCTACTCTGAACTATCCAACGTATGACAAAGAGCTCTATGCGCTTGTGAGGGCTTTGCAAACATGGCAACACTATCTCTGGCCTAAGGAGTTCGTCATCCACACTGATCATGAGTCTCTAAAGCATCTCAAGGGACAACAGAAACTAAACAAGAGACATGCTAGATGGATCGAATTCATTGAAACCTTTCCTTATGTGATCAAATACAAGAAAGGTAAGGAAAACATAGTTGCTGATGCACTATCTCGAAGGTATGTTCTCTTGAACACTCTTGAAACGAAATTACTTGGATTTGAGCATATCAAAACTTTATATGCCACTGATTCTGATTTTAAAGATATATATGCTTCTTGTGAGAAGTTTGGTCGTGGTAAATACTTCAAGGATGATGGTTTTCTCTTCTTTGAAAATAGACTATGTGTGCCTAACTCTTCTTTGAGAGATTTGTTTGTCAAGGAAGCTCACGCAGGTGGACTTGGAGGACATTTTGGCGTGGCTAAGACACTGAACGTAATGCAGGATCACTTCTATTGGCCACACATGAGGAGAGATGTAGAAAAAGCTTGTGAAAGGTGTGTCACTTGCAAACAGGCTAAGTCCAAAGTCCAAAGCCACGGTCTGTATACTCCTTTACCCATTCCTTTGCATCCATGGCATGACATTTCAATGGATTTTGTTGTTGGATTACCTAGGACTAAGACTGGAAAGGATTCTGTGTTTGTAGTCGTTGATAGGTTTTCTAAAATGGCTCATTTTATTCCATGTCATAAGACTGACGATGCTGTGAATGTTGCTAATATGTTCTTTAAAGAAATTGTTAGACTTCATGGAATGCCTAGGACAATTGTTTCTGATAGAGACACCAAGTTTCTTAGCTTCTTTTGGAAAACCTTGTGGTCTAAGTTAGGAACTAAGCTGTGTTTCTCTACTACTTGTCATCCACAGTCTGATGGACAAACTGAAGTTGTCAATAGAACATTGTCTACCTTGCTGCGTGCATTGATTAAAAAGAACCTTAGGACTTGGGAAGAATGTTTGCCTCATGTAGAATTTGCTTATAATCATGCTAGGCATTCTGCATCTAAGTTCTCTCCATTTGAAATTGTCTATGGTTTCAATCCTTTATCACCTTTGGATCTAATGCCTTTACCTTTGAGTGAAAGAGTTAGCTTGGATGGACAAAAGAAAGCTGAACTTGTTAAGCAGATACATGAGAAGGCCCGGATCAATATAGAAAACAAGACCAAGCTGTACGCTAAGCAAGCTAACAAGGGAAGAAAAGAGATGATCTTTGAAGAAGGAGACTTAGTTTGGATACACCTGAGGAAGGACAGATTTCCTAACGAAAGAAAATCCAAACTCATGCCTAGACTAGATGGTCCTTTCAAAGTCATCAGGAAGATCAACAACAATGCCTATCAACTCGATCTCCAAGGTAAGTATAACGTGAGCTCAAGCTTCAATGTTACTGACCTAGTTCCTTATCATGCAGATGAAACGGATTTGAGGTCAAATCCTTCTCAAGTGGGAGAGGATGATGTGATCTTGACAAGCAATGGAACTAAAGATATGGAACAGCTTGAACCAGAGCTTAAGGAAGTTGAAGAAAGAACCATGGAGCAGCTTGAACCTGAGGAAACAAATGGCAAGGACTTAGAAGTACCAGTTGGTCCAATGACTAGATCCAAGCAAGCCAGATTCAATCAAGCTTTCCATAAACTCTTATACACTATCCAGGGCAGTCTAGAGTGTGCTTATCCAACTACTCTGGTTGTGATTCAAGCCGTCTAAGACATTCATCAAGAGAGGTGTTGTGACTTGCACTCTTTTCCTTAGTTTGGTTTTGTCCCATTGGGTTTTCCAAACAAGGTTTTTAATGAGGCTTGGACACAACACTTATACGATAGCCTCTTGATGAAACCATGCCATTTCTCTTATTTTCTAGTCTATTTTCGGATTTAAAACTTGGTCTTTATTTATGTTTTCAAGGGAGCCTTTGTTTTAAGTATTTTGTGTGTTTCCAAGAAGCTGTGCATGTACAGACTTCTTGCCTATATATTATGGACGAAAATCATGAATAAAATCATCAAACACTTTTTCTATTAAAAATTCTCTCTGAATCTTGTTTGATCAAAGCTTGTTTAAGTGTTATTCGGATCTTTGATCCTTACCTTGCAAGCAAACCTTGAGAAAATGTAAAGATTAAGGAGAGATTAAGAGGAGATTATGATAACCATTGTGAGAATTCAAGAGAAAGAGAGAGGAGTTCGCGAGAGAGAAGTAAAGAAAGAGGAAACTGTTTCCTTGATTCATTTGGTTAACATCACACATACATAAATAGCTAAATCGACATACAAGGAGAAATAATAAACAAAGAAGATCAGACTGCGCAGACTGGTCTTGGATAGTGACAGCTCAGGAACGGCTCCAAGGCAAAGAGAACATGTGATCTTTATATTAAACAACTCCTGCCGACATCTCTCCTTTGTCCTGACCTTCCAACGGCATTCTCCTTCTCCTAAACCTTCCTAGACAAGTTACTCTTTACTTCCTTGTGGCGGTTAGGATCATTTGAATCTGAGAGAGGCAATGCACATACTTGTAGAACAAGGCATCGCCATCCAAGCTCATCTTTGATATATCTGATCTTGTTTATCTCCTTATGCCTTCATGTCAACACTCCCCCTCAAGCTTGACCATATGGAACAAGTCAAGCTTGGAAGCCATGAAGCAATCCCTCATTAAAACCTTAGCTTGGCAAAACCCAATGGGACAAAAACCAAGCCAAGGAAAAAGAGTAGATCACTTCATGGAGGAGAGATCAGTGACATGAGAGGTCTATGAGTCCTAACCGTGGATGGATGAACTCACAGACCTTAGTGCTTGCTGCCTTTGTGAAGATGTCAGCAAGCTGCTCCTCACTTCGTGTGTAGCATGGCAATATCACTTTTTGCTCCACTGCTTGTCTAACCTTGTGGCAGTCTACTTCAATGTGTTTGGTTCTTTCATGGAAGACTGAGTTGCTGGCAATGTGTATAGCCGCCTGGTTATCACAATGCATAGTGATTGGTGAGGTAGTCTCTACTCCCAAGTCCTTAAGCAGTCCCTTGATCCAAATCAGCTCACTTGTGAGCTTTCTCATGGCTCTATACTCTGCCTCAGCACTTGAACATGAAACCACCTTTTGCTTCTTGCTCTTCCAAGTCACCAAGTTGCCTCCAATAAATGTGCAATAACCAGTAGTTGATCTCCTATCAATTCTGTCTCCAGCCCAATCAGCATCACAATACCCAACTATCTCAGTGCTCTTGTTGCACCCCATCCATATTCCTTGTCCTGGCGCCTCTCTTAGATACCTTAGTATCCTCTCCACCATGTTCCAATGATGCATCTTGGGAGCTTGCATATGCTGGCTCACCTGGTTGACTGCAAAGCACACATCAGGTCTTGTGATAGTGAGATATATCAGCTTCCCTACCATTCTTCTATAGTGCTTCACATCTCCATAAGCCTTGTCTTCAATCTCCCCCTCACGCATCACTTTGTATCCATCTTCTAGTGGTGTTTTAGCAGCTCTTCCGCCAAGATCACCAACTTCTTTTAACAAATCCAGAGTGTATTTCCTTTGAGACAGGAACAACCCTTCCTTTGATCTGCATATCTCAATCCCAAGGAAATACTTGAGCTCTCCCAAGTCCTTGATGTCAAATGTTGCTTTGAGAAACACCTTGGTTGAGTCGATCCCTTCTTTGTCACTGCCTGTGATGATTATATCATCCACATAGATGAGTATAACAATGATCCCTTGCTTGCTGGTCAGAGTGAACAAGGTGTGGTCGGCTTCAGATTTCCTAAAACCCCTTCCATTCAGTGTTGAACTCAGCTTGTGATACCAGGCTCTTGGAGATTGCTTTAGACCATATATTGCTTTCCTCAATCTCAAAACATTTCCAGGCTTGACCATGCTTTCCATTCCAGGTGGTGGGCGCATGTATACTTCATCTTCTAGCTCTCCTTGTAAGAATGCATTCTTGACATCCATTTGCCAAAGATCCCACTCCAAATTCACAGCAAGAGAGAGCACAACTCTTATGGTGTGTAACTTTGCTACTGGCGCAAATGTTTCTAGATAATCCTCACCATACACTTGGGTGTAGCCTCTTGCTACTAGCCTGGTCTTCTTCCTTTCAGGTTTCCCATTAGCTAGATACTTGATTGTGAACAGAAGCATGCTGGTCACTGCCTTCTTGCCTTTGGGAAGCTCACTCTCAAAGAAGGTTCCATTCTTCTCCATAGCCCCCATCTCATCTTCTACTGAGTCTCTCCATTCCTTGATTGCCATAGCCTCCTCATATGTCCTTGGTATGTAAGCCTCATCAAGGTTGGTAATGAACACTTGATGATCCTTAGGGTATTGAGCTAGGGAGCATGTTGCTTGAGTTGGATGAGCAACTGCTTGGCTGTTGAAATATACCCTTGTGTTGCTCCAGTTTGATGGTGGATTCCTGACCCTTGTGCTTCTCCTAAGCGGCTGGACTTCTTCTATACTTTCAACTTCATCAGGTACAGCCTCTTGCTCTTGTACTGATGGCACACCTTGATTGTTTTCATCCTGATCATGAACCTCTTGCGCTTGATCAGTGTGTGTTCCCTCTTGAACCTCTCTTGTTTCATCTGATCCCTCTTGACCAGTGTGAGAACCCTCTTGATTCCCCCCTTCAGGATTAGGATGAATAACTTGCTCACCCTCAAGAATCACTGGTGCTGATCCCTGACCCATGTTGATGCCAAGACTCTCCATAATATGCTTCAGGTTCAGTGCTCTATCCGAGGCTTCTTGAGATAAATCTTTGAGATTCTCCCAATCTTTCTCCTCAAAGTAGCCTCTTGATTCAACAAACTTCACATCCCTGGACACCATGACTCTCCTAGTCTCTGGTACATAGCACTTGTACCCCTTTTGTGTATTTGAATAGCCAATGAACACTGCCTTGATACTTCTTGCCTCTAGCTTGTTTCTGTGCTCACCTGGCCTTAATACAAAACACAAACACCCAAAGACCCGTAAGTAATCAATGGATGGTTTTCTTTTGTTCAATACCTCATATGGTGTGGAGTCCTCAAGCACTCTTGTAGGCGTCCGATTGATGAGATAGCATGCAGTCATCACAGCATCACTCCAAAATCGTTTAGGCATGTTGGTATAGAACATCATGGATCTCGCCACCTCCATTAGGTGCCTGTTCTTCCTCTCAGCAACTCCATTTTGCTGTGGGGTGTATGGGCAGCTAGTTTGGTGAATGATCCCATGTTTAGCTAGATGGCTTTTGAATGCTTTGCTTGTATATTCTCCCCCATTATCTGACCTGAATACTATG